>NW_019445926.1:0-1692 GCF_002814215.2 Seriola lalandi dorsalis
CTGTAAAACAAAAAAGGACATTTGATTGTTTAATGGTGAATTAAATGTTGTTTATATTACAGCATCTGTGAATCACCTATGAACCTTGGTTGATGGCTGTCCTTTAATATGCATAGTAGTCCACATTGTTCTTTATCTACAAAGCTTTGCGTGCTACTGTTTATTTTTGGAATACATATATCAAAAATTGAACCAACAAAAACAGATTCATGAAAATAATTAGTTGCCTCATCTGAGCTCCATTGTTACTGAGCTGGGGTCTATTCCAGAAAGTGGGTTTAGTTAAAACTCTGAATTTCTTAACCCTGAGATGAGGGAAATTCTGGGAGCTGACCTGCTCACTGGCAGGTTTTCTTCAACAAACCCTGAGTTTCTGTCTTTCTCCGCCCCTCCTACTGCGATTTAAGAAGCTTCTGACAAAACACGTCATTTCCTCTTTCATACTGTCTGTATTAAAGTGAAGATCGGAGACATTCATTTAATGAAGTTTATGTTGGAAGAAGATTATTAATGTCCAGAGTCTGTTATAATCCGAGCTGAAGATGAAGCCTCCATGTGTAGCCTAATATTTGAATTTCAGAGATCTGTGTCTGGCCTTCCACTGACTGATTGATCATAAAAGACCTAATGTTAAAAAGACATTTTTGGGTAACTAATGTCTGTCAGATTGTCAATCATTTCCTCTGCAATGAAACATTTACTATGCATTCATTACTGTAAATTAAAAAAAAAAAAATTGTGTGAAGCTTTAGACACAGACTCTGATCAATGAAGAATTATTTCTCATGTTGTGATTGGTCACACTGATGATGATCACAGCTGTCATATCATGCTGTAGATGATGTGATATTTCTGAGTGAGGATGACAGTAGTGCAGCTGAAAAGACTAACATTTAAAAACTGGACTAAATGTAGTTTAAAAGTGAGTTTTTGAATATAGTCTAAAGCTGTTTAACAGCATTTCAGTTACTGTATATAAATGTACTACATGTGGAAATATAATCATTGATGCTATTAAGCAAGATTTTTAAATGTAGATATCGGAATTTACACTCAACTTTAACCTTGATGCTTTTTCAACTGAAAATCACCAAAATCATGAAGCTGTTTGGTCAGAATCTGAGGTTACAATCAATAAACTTCTGATCTGATATGTCTGATCTGTTCAATTTATATTTTATTTTCACTTTGTCCCCCTCACTTCACAGGTGAATAAATATATTTAAACATTTAATCTAACAAACAGTAGATTCCAGCCCTTTGCATCCCTTAAGAAAATACGTTTTTTTTAAATAATGTGGATGATGCTGAGTAAAAAATGTTAGTTTGAACCAACTGACTCTTTTCTCCAGCTCAGACTCTTTCACTGCTGCTGTTGTTTTTTAAAGATAGTCACATTAATGTTTCTGGCTCCGCTGGATGAAAATGGAGGCTCTGCTCTTTCTTTACCTGTTGATTCAGAGCTCCATTGATGGCTTTTTATACTCCTCATGCACGTGTCTAACTGTGAGTGAACATACCCAGAGTTGATTGAACTAACCCAGATCAGCTGTTCGGGAACCGAAAACTCAGTTTCCCACCTCAGGGTTCCTCAACTTTTGTTAAATCTGCTGTCTGGAATAGACCTCTGGAGTTTGACTTTACTGTCAATTTAAAGCAGATCAATTCTCTGCAGTCAAAACAAAACATATT
>NW_019445927.1:0-1730 GCF_002814215.2 Seriola lalandi dorsalis
GGCACTGTTTGTGTCTGGTGTTTATAAGATCACATAATTAATGTGTGTGTATGTGTCTGGTGGTAAGAATGTTTGTGTGGTAGTTTTAAGCGTGCGAGTAGTTGTGTGTTCATGTGGGTATGTAAATGTGTAATTATGTGTGTGTCAAGAGGTGCTGCTTGTCTTCACTCTCATTAACATACTTCTCTATCAGAGCAAGATCAGTAACAGCTACGTAGCCTATATGAGAATCAACAACAATAGCTCACACACAATGGTTTTCATAACACTGCCCTTGTCAATTGACAGAGTAAAAATCAACCAGCTGGATCTAACGTGTGTACATGTTGATGACAATTAAGAAAGACGGGAAATGGATCCACGAGGAAGGGCAACATTTCACCACTCCACAAGTAAAAAAAACCTGATCCCTCAGTACACAACAATTTGAAACTTAAACAGCTCTTCATAGTGAATTAATGCACTGTAAGTGAGTTTAACGCCTCTGATCATCCTGCACTATTAACTGGGGCTGCATTGGTGACAAGCATCCCATCCCCACTCATTTCAGACGCAGAGGATTTACTCTGTCTCCTAAAGATTAATTACATTCGCTGTTAAAGCTGGTCTCCGCCCACTGCAAAATTACGAAAAATATGTCTTGGGATGAATAAGGAAGGGCTGGGATAGAGAAAATTAGTTTACATAGCAGATATCCATCCATCGGATTACATGATATCTGAACACTGGAATCCTCTAAACTGAAACATTTAGCCATCAAATGCATCCAACCAGGGGCCAATTCATAAGACCTTCAATAACAAAACTTACAGCATTTAACTTCCCTGCAGAATTTTTCATCCTGCATGACGAATTCCTGGTCCAAACCAGGCCATTGTTAACAAAACTTATGGTAACTAGGTGGGTCATCAGGAAAACCTCTACAGTGCAAAAGACAGACATTATCTTAGAATTCACCTTCTTGTACACCTGCTTTGTTTGCGTCCCCTTGGCCCCATTAGACTCCACTGTAAAACTGTCTTAAGAGCCAATGCTGTATCCACAGACTCTACACAGTCTTTTTCCTTACTGATAAGTGTGCTGGCCAAAAGTAAAACTACAAGATCCAGGTTGCAAGCAAAAAGTTTTACAGTACAGCTGATGATGTTAATATCCCGTGATACACACTTGGATTTACATTACAACCGTCAAATTTGTCAGTGTAACTTAAAGGGAAAGTTCGCCCGATTTTGCTCATCAAAGTGTGTTTACAGGTCTCGGGGAGTACCACTGTATATGTGAAAAAACTTTCAGTAAGTCTTTTGTAGCTGCTGATAAATAAAGGAATGCCACTTGACTCAGTGTGGGCTGGTTCTGAAGACTGCAAAATCTGGAGGTGTGGATTTAGAAAGACGTGAGCTACTAGACCTCTGTAGCCCACTCCCCATCTTTGCTTGATGCCAGCAGCTCACTCTACATTAGTCACTACAAGCATAACACACGTGAATCTCCGCCTGAACTGTTGGCAGTCGAAGTGCATTGTGGGCGATGTAGGCACCGGGGACAAGGGACAAGAATGCATGACACAATGTTTTAGTAGTGCGATGCTAATTGAGGTACTCTTTTAATTCAGTGATTTTTGCTTTTGCTTTTGTTTGTAAGTGCTTATTGTACAAGCAAAATAAAGCACTCATAGTTATCCCAGAGTGGGATGAGTCAACATTTCAAAGAACGTTACGATGTGACACAAA
>NW_019445928.1:0-1702 GCF_002814215.2 Seriola lalandi dorsalis
GAAGACGGCGACTCAGTGTGGAGCAGTAAAGCAGGTGGGACACGGCTCGTTAACCGCAGCCAGCTCTAAAACTTTTATCACCAATTGATTAGTTTGTGTTTGTGTATTTAATCTGCAGTGTGCAGCCATTTCGTTGCAGATGAAGCAGCTGGTGTCTCAAGTCTCAACTAAACAAACTAAACAAACTACATTCAGCAGTGTTTTCTAATCTGACGCTCTTATTTTGAAAACACAACACCGTTTTCCAAGGTCATTAATGTCAGTATCATGTTTATAGGTTTTTTTTTTGAATGTCAAAACCATTACATAAATGTTAAAGGTTGTTTCCTGCAGAATGTTTGTCTGAGGCAGCAGCTGATTGTCTGGTTTTGTATTGATTGCACAAATAATCCTCGATCTGAGACGTTTAGCTGCTGCTGTTCTTATCTACTGCATTTATTTATTTCAGTGGACACCGATTTATTTAATTATTAATTAATTAACTTTTTTTTTTATTTGATATTCAGCTAGATTTATTTAATTTTTATTAATATATTTATTCATTAAAGAAGAATTTTTGAATTAATTTTTATTTTCTTTATCTTCCGTACATCACTTATTTATTGATTTCACTGGAAGTTTATTACTTACTTCATTTATTAATTCTATGTTTTAATTTTATTAATATAATTATGACCCATATTGACCTCAGATAAAGTTTGAACTTGTCCTTTAAGGCATACATGGCGACTAAAACATTCTCAGCTCTGATTGGCTGGAAGGAGTGGACCATTAGTCACTGACTGTAAATTAAAACAAGGTTGTGCCACAGATCTGAGAACCAGGGTTATTTGTGTAACCAATAAAACAATTCTCACAGATAACCCTACAAATCTGATGTTTGAATTTACGTGAATTCGTTATTTAAGCTAATTAGTTAATTAGTTAGCTAATTAGTAAAAAAATTATCTATTTCATCTTTAAAGAAATGTTCTTTTTTGAAAAATCACAAATCTATGAATATGTAAAATATAATCCTCTAACGATTTCAGAACTTGAACTATTGGAAACAAGGTATCCCTGATTTCACTGAAAAGTCCATTCATGATTGGCGCCGGACTAGTTGTGATGTCACAAAGTCCTGCAGGTACGTCCAGGTGTACGCGAGCTCAGAGAAACTTTCTCCCCTTAGGCGGATGAATCCGAAAACAGTGTGAAGGTCAAACATCTGAGAGAAGAGAGAATAAGCAGAACACGTGTCTGTTGTGTATGTGTGGAGGTGGTGTCACCTGTGAAGACGGGAGAGGCGAGGAGCAGGAAGCAGGAAGTAGAACTGTTTCCTGTTCTTTTAAGTGTGATGTGTTCCAGATTTTAATCAGTTAAATTTCTCTTCTTGTGTTCGATGCAACATTTGATTTCAAAGCTTGGGGGGATTTTAAAACTCTGAACGGAGCCTCGTGAAGTGAACACCTTCCCTCCAGGCCCAGAAACATTATATATTATAATTATATTATATTATATCTAATGATAATGATTGTGGCACTTTGTCACGTCTACAGAGATAAAATATACAGGGAACTGGTTTTACGCTCAGTCAGCAGTCGATGAAAAATGGTCAGAGTTGAGACAAAAACAGCTTTTCTCTCAGCCTCATTTCCCAGCACTCCTCATGGCGCTGTGACCTCTGACCTCCCCGTTAGCAGCAGTTTGTAAAGTCAGAGAT
>NW_019445929.1:0-1478 GCF_002814215.2 Seriola lalandi dorsalis
CCTCCTGTAAACTGGCACTAGATCAGTTTGTATAGACCTCGGTCCTCCTTGCACTTGTAGATACTTTTTTTTTTAGAGAGCAGGTTACCTGAACTGAACACTTTAATGCTACTGTATTGTGAAGATCAACATGTTTCTGTTCTTCTTCCCTTGGATTTTCTCTTTTTTCTAGGCAACAATAGTGTGTAACCTCATCTTGGTATTATATATATTACATATTGGTTCATGTCTATTGCTACTATTCTCCTTCTTATTAACATTATGATTGATTTGTATAGAGCAATAAGTTCTTTTTTTTTCTTGTCTGGATTGTTTCATATTGTGGGAGTCTTCCCCGTGGGCTTGTTTCTATTTACAAAAGTGGAAGGACTCTTATAGGGTGTATTCATATTAGGTACGATTGCTTCGTACCGTGCCTGAGTACGATTGCCCCCCTCTCCACTACCCTGCCGCTCAGCTTTCACATTGGTAAAGTCGTTCCGTACCTGAGAACACTTGCGTGTCTACACACTCTGATACAGTAGGTGGAGGTATGCATTTAGTTGTTATGCCATCCACCAATAAGCACACAAAAAACAAGAAGAAGAGTACATTTGCGTCATCAACTGCGCGACATTTGTTTACGTTGTTGCTCCAGTTGTTCTATAGTGCCCATACGCATGTAAATACTCTTTAATAATACCCTCAATCTTGGCATTCTTGTGTGTAGTGTCCAGTTGTGATTGTATGTTGTCAAGCAAATATTTCATTTCTTCATTATACCATAGAAATCCTTCCATGGCCAATTTTGAATGACAATCGAATAGTTTAGACGTCACATTCTAAATAGCCGTCCACTTTTGCTTTTTGGTTTTGATACAGTAGCTTTCGCACCTGATGTGAACCGTACCTGAGTAAACATGAAATGTATTTGAGACCACCTTTTCAAGTGGACGGGTACGGTACGAAGTGACACACTAATGTGTTGACATTAATCAAACAAACTGGACTTGGGGGTCAAATGTACTCAGATCTGGGCCCCTAGGTCCCTGATGTGAAAGCCCCCTTAACTGCTTTGTTGTCATTCAGATGTGTACTGTTAAGTTTGAATATATTATATATAAATACATATACAAAGTAAGCTGTCTCTGTCCATGTACTGATCAAGTAACAAATAAGAAATAAAGACTTTGTGTCAGATTTTGCTGGATCACTTTGTGTCATGTTTTACATCTGTTTTGAAGCAGCTCTCACCTCTGTTGTGAACAAACCTTTTAGTTGTCTTACATTATGTAATGGACAGACGTGAACAGTTTTTAATGAGTCATAGGTGACATCAACTGATACACACATTTTCAAATAGTTTAAAAATAATTTCTTTATACCTGATGAGACCATTTGGTAAACAATTCTTCCTCACTTTATACAGACAGATTAATCTAGATTGTTTCCACACTCTCAATACATACACGACTGAGCTACAGAGAGCTAGGTTGTTA
>NW_019445930.1:0-2440 GCF_002814215.2 Seriola lalandi dorsalis
CCCAGACAGAAATTTATTTAAGAAAAAGTCTTTTGAAAGCAGCTGTAAAACAGGGAGATTTTCTACTAGTCTGCGTGTCTACACCCTAGATAAGCTTCCCATACAAAAACAGTTTTATTATTCTGTTGTGTTTATCTTTCTTTCTTTTTTTTCGAATCATCAAATTCCTTCCAGTGTCAACAGTTGTTAAGTTGACAGTTGGTGAATGTCACTTTATAGGGATGTCTGCCAGCTGCATCATCTCAGTGCACAAAATGTCATACTGAGTTCTTCCACGTTGATTTGATTATGCTTTGTATACACTTTGTTTCCACTACACGTGTATTTATTGATATACAATAATGTACATTGTGAAAATATTTTTCAGTGTGCAGGCTTTTTTTCTTGCATTTTATCATTTGAATTGATTTATTTGATTTACAGGACCAATCTCTTAAAATAACTGTATTATCACGAATACTGTAGTAAGACTGGAAGTTATTTGTCAATATTGGTCAATATTACATGCATTACATATCAAATGCACTGAGCAATAAGCCAGTCTCCATACTGTATTTTTCTTCCACATTTATTGCCTCATATCCATATTCTTCACAGGCTACGCAGTGTGACAACTTCATTTCACTGCATGTAACATGGATATAACAATCCACTATTATACAATGCACACACACACAAACACAAACCTGGAATGTAGCTGTGAACATTATGTAAATATAAATACTATGGTCTATGTTTGACAAGTATGACACTGTGTACTAGTGCATGTGAATACTATTGTAGTGTTCCTGTTTTGCTATAGCAATGATATACTAGTCTGATGTTGTCACCGTTATTCTGTTGTTTGCTAATGCAGTACACAATATTAACTATTTCAAAGATGTACATACTATTTCTGTTAGGACTCTAAACTGTAAAACTGATAATTCCTGAGGTAGGTATTCACAAAAGATATAAACAAGACCTAAACCGGATCCGACTGTGGACTGCAATGTCTACAGACTAGTTAACAACAACGAACAATGACAGTGGAGCATTGCAACACATCAGAATGTCAGATGAACTTTGTCTAGTGAGTGTTTGCAAGCTTCATCTGCTCTTGGAATCCATGACAGAGGAAGATGAGAAACAGCTGGAGCCAGGAAGAGATTTTAGGCTAACAAAACAAGTTGAAGACCAGAGTTGTGGGACTTTCAGTGGAGAAGGGCATATGATAAAATCATCATTATTGAGAGAAAATATAGGGCACCTCACTGCATCTGTCTTGGACGTACGGTGGAGGTGAGGAAATGAAGTGCTGCTGCTGCTGCTGCTGCTGCTTTTTGGCATGGTGATGATGATGATGATGATGATGATGATGATGTATTCTACTGATCTAATAAATGTCTCTCTTCATAAAGTGCTGGTTTCATTAAATCTATTTTTAATGTACAATGTCCTGCTGCTATCATGGTATGTGGTAAGTTTCCTTTAGCAGAGATGATCAGATTAGATGTTAAATTCTTCGTACATTTCCATATTAATGAGGAAAACTTCTATAACTAAGCCTTAATATTGAGGTTCATTTAATGCTCTACTTGTCTATTATGTCCAGACAACTACTGTATACTGACATAGAAAAACTGGGCTTTATTAATAAGCTGAAGTAATTAACATAACATATACTAAAAATCAAAGTGGATAAGCAAGAATGTCAGTCAGCTCGATTGGCTGTTATTTTATAATGTGTAGTGAAAAGTGGAGCTGTGTACTATGCTGTGCCTCGGGCAGCAGAGGAATTACTGTAAGTTGTTATTAGGACCTTGATGTGAGATGTGATGTGAATAATGTATGAGGTCCCCTACAGTTTTCAGCCGAAGCCCAGCTGTTCTATTTGCATACCAACAGGAGATGGCGGTTAAAGATACAGTATAACATTGGTTTTCAGTGTTTGCAACTCAAGTAGAAAACAGAAAACCAACATTGATCAAAAATCAGTTCTCAAGGGCTTGACAGAGCTTAGAAATGATGTGTTGTACTTTGTTCGACTACTGCCCTCTGGTGGTTATAATAGAAAAGCACATATTCATCCATACATTTGAAAAAGTGATGTCTAATGTTCCATCTGTTTCTATAGCATATAGTGATCACCACGGTGTCTGATATATATATATACTGTATATATGGCAATCCTGAAGCTGCAGAACATAACATGACAATGCAACTTTTGTTGACACTTTTGGTCGCCTTTGATCCAAGGTGAAAAGGTCAGTCAGCATATGTGTCACCTTGACTTTGACCTTGACCTCTGTAGCCAATTCAACTGCTGCTGTGGGAGCTCACAAGTTTCAGTCCAAATTGCCTCAGGCACTTCAAAGAGAAAATTACTGAGAGGTTCTACTTTGTGTAGTGTCAGCGGGGGGAACACACACACACACACACACACACACACACACACACA
>NW_019445931.1:0-1451 GCF_002814215.2 Seriola lalandi dorsalis
TACACACACACACGCACACACACACACACACACACACACACACACGCTCACACACACACACACACACACTCTGTCCTGCTGCCAGAAATACTTACTAGAGCACCAAATGTGGTTTAGTCCACCACTGAAAATAGGGCCCCTTAGTATTTATTTATCTATTTATACTCTAGTTCTTTTACCTATTATTTATTCCTCATCTATAGAAGTTTTCTTTATTATTGTTACTATTTTTATCTTCATTATTACCTTCCTCTGCCCACAGTTTATATTATGTTATTGTAATTGTGTATTATTCCTTTTACCTGCAGTAGTTTCCCTGGGTCTGTTATGTTATACTGCACAAATGACAAATAAAGTAGTAGGGAAGTCAAAAATGATTGAGAGACACACTAATTCATTGTTGGTTACGGTCTTTTCGTGGGGTTTGTCAACAGTAAGAAAAATCCAGAAGAATGTCTTTTCAACAGTTTGATGAAAACTTCATTTATATCCCTCCACCTCTCTCCGTTTTAAAGGAAAGCTCTGTTCAGCCTACAAGCAGCGAATGAAGACTTAAAGCATCAGCTGACTGAGGGTCTGCAGCCTGACGGTAAACAGAGTGATGACCAGAAAGTGTTGGGGGGCGAAGAGGAGGAGGATGAGGAGGAAGAGGAGCTGGATGTGACCATAGAAGGGGAAGAGGAAGAGGAGGAGGAAAGCTCGGAGATGTGGGAAGCCTGGGACAGTGAGGCGTCTCTGTCACAGACAAACATCCAAACCAGTGATGAGCAGAAGACCAGAGCCACCAGACCCGAGTCCCTGCACCTGCTCAACACCCCCTCACAGGTACAGCAAACGAAGGTGGCATTTTTGCTATTAAAGAGCTGTTAGACCATGAAACTGATGCTCCTTCATTTTTCATCACAATCTTTATTAATGGTCCTGTATCATGCAGGGTGATGACATGGACAGCGAGCTGCAGCAAGGCGCAGAGTCTTCTGAGAGGAGTGAGAGGACGGTCCGTCTGCAGCAGAAGAGCAAAGAGCTGAAGGAGAGGCTGATGGTGTCCGAGGCCACGGTGCAGGCTCAGGCCGAGCAGCTCAAAGACTACAGGGAGCTGCTCAGTGAGTGGACTGAAAGTTTTATATGTGGTGTTATTTCCTTTGAAAAATAAGCAAAATGAATATGTCAGTGATTTTAAAATGCCATATTTAAGTGGCGTCAACCGCAAACACTTCTTCTTCTGTGTCTCTGCAGCCGAGACGACGGTACAGCAGGACAGTAAGCAGATCCAGGTGGACCTGCAGGATCTGGGCTACGAGACCTGCGGCCGCAGCGAGAACGAGGCTGAGAGGGAAGACACCAGCAGCCCAGGTATTTCATAACTCTGAGAGCTCTTCAAAAACTAACTGAAACTAAACATTTCAATTTTTTGGTTGGGGTTAAAGTTAATAAATCAAATAATATCAATT
>NW_019445932.1:0-1477 GCF_002814215.2 Seriola lalandi dorsalis
AGAACTATCCTAGACCATTTCTAAGGGTTAGTTTACATTTAATAGCAAGAAGGTTCTTGGCTAAAATAAACATAAAAAAAATAAATGGATAAAAGCAACGCCGGTCCTTGTGTTTTGGTTGTTCATGTTCTGTTGGTGAGGGCTGTGTCTTTGCTCCCTGCTCCAAACTCGCTCTGGGTTTGTGCCTACTGTTAGTAACAGTGCTCTTGCTGCAGTTGACCTGTTGAGTGTTATAACACCCCGGTTGGTGACAGCAGTGCTTGCACTCCCCACTCACAACACATGTACGTGTACATTATACTCCCACTTTATACTCCCACTTTGTACAAGTATAAAAGAAACACACACAAGTGGTGTCCATACACTACCTGTGTATGTTTGCTTATGTGCAGCCTAAAGAAGCAGAACTCCAGCTTCATTCTCACAATCTGCACATACTATAAATATCCTATATTGATCAATACAGTGAATGGTAAATGGACTGTGTTTATAGTAGTCTATTGACCACTCAAAGCAGATTACAATGTATGTCTCATTCACCCATTCACACACACATTCACACACTGATGGTGCTTGGTCTTGGTCTTACTTGTGGACACTTCAATGCGTCTCTGGAGGAGCCGGGGATCAAACCCGGAACCTTCCGATTACTAGACAGCTATTCCACCTCGAGAATTGAGGTAATGGTCTCTCTGTAAAAGTGCAAGCCTCAGTCAGGCAACTAGTGGAAAAACATTAAGTTTTGTGTACCCACCTATCAATACCAGCCACCATGAGAAGCTGTTTAAACTGCTGTGGACTCTGGGGCAGGGAAAAGAACCGGCCAGGCTCTCTGGAAGGCACCACAAACTCTTTGGCTCCCTGGAATACAAAAGAATCTACATCAGAATGTGTTAGCTGTCTTGATGTTAGATTCTTCCATTCTTTGTGTGTTTCCATTGCAACATGTAGTAAAAGTGACCTTCTTACCCCTGGTGTTCTTTTGAACAAAGTAGGAGTTTCCACATCAACAAAACCTGCAAATTAGAAAAAAACACACACTGTGACAATCAGATAATACAGCAAGAATGGACTGGATTCTGTTCCTGGGGCCTCATGTGCAAACGTTGCTCATGCACAAAAACCCTGTGTGCGCCATCTTTCACATTCACGGCAACAAAACAGCTAGGAACTGGTTTACGAGTCCGTCTGACACATGTGAAAATGATTACTCCTCAAACTAATTTTTTTTGTATAGCATAGGGCCTTATGACACATGGAGACAATAACACATCCATCTGCATGCACTTAAATAAGTGGACATAAAAGCATGTGCAAAAGGATGCAATACACAACCATGGCAGCTTTGGCCTTGTTAGAGGACATAGCTAGTGGCAGAATTAGCAGGGAAACTGTATTTAGAGACCATGCCATGCTGACGACTGGTTTATCAGCCATTTCAGATCTCCTCGAGCAATCCTCTTGGAACTTTGTACTG
>NW_019445933.1:0-1632 GCF_002814215.2 Seriola lalandi dorsalis
CCCCTTTTCTTTCACTGAGCCTTGTATGCGGCTAGGACACCCATCGTTACAGTGACTGATCAAAGACCTGCACAGAGCACTGAGGTGTGACTGTTTGTCCGGCTCACTGACTGACTGCCCGTCTGGCTGTTCTGGCTGTTCTGGCTGTTCTGGCTAGCTTCAGGCAGCTCTGGAAGGTCTTGGAGTTTAAAATGGTTGGAATGTTTTCTGTCTGTGTTTTCTGTTGAAGGTACTGCTGAAAAGTGTGGGTTTTCCCGCCCTCTGTGATTATATAACATGTACCAGCCATTTCCAGCAGCAGCGGCAGCAACAGCAGCAGAGGCAGGCGCATTAAAAACAGATTTCATGTGTGGGGCTATGCCATCCGTGTAGACAGATGGATGACAGGAAGCTCATTCTATACGTTATAAGCAGCTCATACTTAATTACTCTGATTTTCTTTTATGAATTAGTATTTGTGATTGTTTTTTGATATATTTTTAATTTCTTTATTGTTTATGTCAAGATTTGTTTTGTGTGTGGAAAAAAAGAAGATTAGCTGACGTGAGTTGTGGCGTGTAACTCAAAGCCCCACTTAGCATTTCCATGTTGACCTCATACAGTTTTACTCATGAAAGTCTCTCTTTCTCTTTGCTAAACAGGCCAGGTGAGCCGGTCTGCCCTAAAACAGCCTCGGAGTTGTAACATCTTCAAAGCGCTCTTCTGTTGCTTCCAAGCTCAGGATGGCCCTAAACCACCACCACCACTACCACCACCTTCCCAGCAGGCCTTGCTGGATTCACAGGAAAATGGGACGGTTGTCAAGGTAACACTACTCTTATTCTAGCAATATTTCACACCACCGAAAACAATTTGAAGACCTCAGCTCAGTCCTCCCTTTATTTTTGTTTATTTAAGATTTTACTTCCTTGTCGCGCCCACACATACGCTGCTTGCCATAAAAGAGGAGGTGTATGAATAGGTTGGACATCTGTGCGAATACACTTAACACGCTGTTGTAAAAATGTGCTTATTATTGTCTTCCAGCATTATTTTTTTTTCTTTATTGCTGCGCACT
Source organism: Seriola lalandi dorsalis (assembly GCF_002814215.2). NCBI lineage: Eukaryota > Metazoa > Chordata > Actinopteri > Carangiformes > Carangidae > Seriola > Seriola lalandi. The sequence goes on from NW_019445933.1 coordinate 1,058, forward strand.
AAAACCACTACTGCACCTGCTCGGAACATCTTGAAAGCTAAACCGCAACTGTCTGCGGATATGGAATCACTTTGATGTTCACACTTGATCCTCCAAGGAAGATAAGAACGACACAGCGACTGTCAGTCCTTTAGGCAGATGGCGAGAGTGAGCAGAGAATGGTGTATAGTGTGCCTCGTAATTGCTGAGGTGGAGAAAAAAAATAAAGCCTTGAGCGCCTGCTGCACACGACTGGCCACGCTGGTGAACGCTGTCAGCCTGATTAGAGCTTCAGTAGCATGTAAGGGGCGTTTTAATGAGATGCCATGTTTGTTCACATTGAGGAGTGTCCTCCAGCATCAGGAGCAAACAGGAAGCAGCATCTGTAGGGCCTGGTTATTGTCTGGCAGGCTCCCACTGAAATGAAACTGAATTAAACTTTGGCGCCGATGGGGTTATGTTGCATCTGGCTTATTGTTTAGTTGGTGAAAGAAGATTGCAGTTGCTCATGGATGGCATTTTTCTCAATCTTAATTTTCCTTCCTTAATGGATAAGTGATTTCTGTTATGTAACATATTAATAATTAATTTCAGTT
>NW_019445934.1:0-1535 GCF_002814215.2 Seriola lalandi dorsalis
CAACATTGTAGTAATATCCTCTCAGCATATTACTAAGCTGTTCCGTTCAGGTGAATGTGTTTCCGCCCCGCCGGGGGGGGGTGTTTGGTATGTGGCTGGAGTAAGTGAATAAAGCGGGGTTCAGTCCATGCTGGCTGCTGTTCCTTCACTGGAAAGTCCAATGTAGTCTAAAATGTAGTGTCTTCTCCTGGTCTCCCTTAAACTGGTACTTTCCAAGCACGCACACTGGGCTGAATTTCTTTCCCAGTCTGACCATCATTTCGCAGTTTAGGCTTGTGTGTGGCTTGCCTACCACGGGAGTATGGGAAACAGGATGCTGACTGCAGCTCACTTAACGACCACTCTAGTGTCATTAACAACAAGGGTTTTCTGAATGTTAAACATATAATCTTTAACTGTGGCATATTACCTTGAGTAGATGTGAAGACCAAGTGTTCATATCCACTTGGATTCCTTGATGAGATTTATTCATTTTGCTGTACAACTTCTGTGAAAGCAAATACTCACAGCAACAATGTATTGCAGAGTAACATAACATCTACATCTACAACCCTGTGTGCTACAAGCTTTGTTTAAATACTACTAATTTTATTAACCACCATTGATTATGTATTGGCTGCCAGAGGTAGATTCCCTGCAAAAATTTGTTGTGCATGAAGACAGGATAGTCCCACCTGAGTCCAATGGCACACAATCTCATTTTCAGTCACCACCTCATTCTTAAGTGCCAAAAATGTCAGTGTTATGATGCAATTAATTTTTTACTGCCTCACATTCTTATGAAAACACCCTGAAATAAATAGCTTTTTTTCCATGGGGATATTGAACGGCAAGACATCAAAGGAGTGTGATGCACTGAAGGTGAGCCACTCCTCGCATTAAATAATACAGCTATAAAGATCAAAATTTAATGCATCTCCTACTCATCAAGGCTCATTTGTGATTTACGGCACTTCTCCAGGAATAAAAACAGCCTAATTTGAGAATGAAGATCCTGCCCAGATTGCCTGAAAGAAGACTGAGACTAGGTTTGAACTATTTTTTTTAGGCAGAACAAAGGTAAGATATTCCAAGTCTATTTTAATGTCTCTTTGAAATAAATTAAACCCATCAAATGACGGTTTATTGATGCAGAACTTTTTGCACTCTAAATCAGTGCTTATTTGATCTCATATAAAGGCGTTATCTCTCCCGTCCTGGCTCTGCTCCTTCTGCTTCTTTTGGGGGAATTTAACAAGTATATCAAACACATGAAGCTCATCATCTCAACAGTTTCAGCATTGCTAATGCTGTAATCCAATTAACAAGGTCATGTTTGTAGATTACTGTATGCGCACTCACTCTAGACTTTCAAAGCATGTTAATCTGCAAAATGCATGCAGAATGAAAGGAATACAAAGATAATATCAGCATTCTCATTATGTGATATTTTGACCTCACCAGTGTGTCTCAATAAAACACTCTGGGGATGTAAATTTATTCTGAGAACACCATGTTCTAGTGTTTTCTTTTGGGTTCATCTTTAGGTTAAAAAC
>NW_019445935.1:0-1475 GCF_002814215.2 Seriola lalandi dorsalis
CCCTGCAGGTAATCAGAAATGAGCTTGCCACATCAGATGCACCAGTGCCTTTGTTCTTTTGTGTATGTTTGTATTTCTGCAGTGGTAAATACCAAATAAGAAAACTTGTTGTCACTTGTATTTCAGATATAAAAGAAATATCATGGGGACAGAATAAGATGGAGTAGAATAACACAAAGAATAGCAAACCCGGTTCAGCACTTAAGGAATCTCTCATCCATGTTGACTTAAAACTGAAGCAAAGTTCATGCAGTACTTGAAAACAGGAGCCGAAAGCTCTGGAAAAAACTAGGAAGTGGACCTCGACTCAGGACTTCCTTGTTGTTGCTGTTTGTTTTTTCATACCACTACTTAAAAGGTCAAGAATGGTCAAGAACAGCTGTTGAGCTTGGATGTCAACATCTACATCTCTATGATGAAAAAAATAAATTGTACAACATGGGAAAAGCAACACTTCCATTTGTCTCAACTATCTGAGCCACAGTGCAGCCTCTCTACTTTTACAGCCTTTCACTTTTAAATGTCCTGCTGCCTCATTTCACTGTTCATGTCTGGCGACTGTGATGTAACTCAGCCTCCTCTGGAGTAAGACATTAACTCCCAACAACAGATGGGGCTTAACCTTGTGTCACTGGATGAAATCCTTTGATGGCCAGCCGCACTGTGTGATCCTCTCTGTAAGCTGCTGTCATCCTGTATGAGGCACACTTAACTATGAAGCCTTAACTGTGATGTTGTCAGTGACCTGTAGCTGTACACTCCAAATGGACATTATAGTATATATATTTATTTCTAAGTTATTACAGATCACAATCAGCACAGCAGTGTTTACCTCAGCTTCTTCAGAGGTCCCACGTTGTGTGTTTTGATTCGGAAAACATCAGTTTTATTCTTCTCAAATGCAGTTCTGCTTCTGTAAATTGAGGAAACATTGAAAATGTCAGAATTCGGGAGAGAGAGAGTGTGTGTGTGTGCATGTGTCCGTGCATGTGTGTGTGTGTGTGCGTGTGTCCGTGCATGTGTGTAAGAGAGAGGTTTTATTTAATTGGGAGAGATCAGTGGGTAAAGAGATACAGTCCAGACAGACAACTGAACTGAACTCTGTATCAGTAAATTACATCTCCTGACTGATCCAGCTTAAGGTGCCCTGGTGGTCTCACGGCAGTGGTATAATCTGAAACCTCCTCAGGCTCGGCCACTTCAACGCTCCCTCTTCCTCTTCCTCTTCCTCGCGCACTTCTACCCCTCACAGAGGCGAACCCCCTCTGCCAAACACAGCGAATCAGACACCCTCTTTTCCATTAACAGAGAAAACCTGCCTTTGTCTCTGACCCACATCTCCATCTGTTCTCCTCTCCCTGCAATAGTCAACCAATGCACAATGCCAAGGCTCGCATAATTGAAGTGCACGGTGTCATATACTGTGAAAAACTGCCAAGAAAGAAATACTGTCCAGGATGAATACATGCCCTCAT
>NW_019445936.1:0-1622 GCF_002814215.2 Seriola lalandi dorsalis
CTGCTGCTGCTGCTGCTGCTGCTGCTGCTGCTGCTGCATGCGGCACGTTAAATGCGTCTGCGCTGGGAGATGCAGAGCAGAGCTGCAGAGCGGCTGCTGCTGCTGCTGCATCACCGCGGTAACAGCAGTGATACGGCCGAGTGTTGCCCTGCCCCTCAGTCAGGGACGGGGCTGTTGGTGCAGCAAAGCCTGGGTGAAACTGTACATCTGTGTGTGCGTGTTTGTCTGGCTGCAGCAAGGTTTCATGTTTTATTTACAATTAGTGTTTACGTCAGCAAAGGTTGCTCCTCCCACATCATAGGTGTCACATTACGTCACGATAATGCAAGGCGTACATTTAAAACGCCTGATTTCACCCAGCTGTAGTTCTGCATGCAGGCTGGGTGTCAAACCTCAGATTCATAATCCTGCTTACTTCATTTATAATCAGTTGTACCTGACTTAGCTCAACATTTTCACTATTTTAGAAATAACATTTTATTAACTTTTTGTCAAATAAAAATGGGTTTGTGGATTAAAAAAAAGTTTTCTCAAAAAACATTTCTCACTATGAAGCTTTAAAAAGATATTGTATTTGTACTGGTAGTTAAATTGGATTTTATAATTTTTATAATTAGACCCTAAAATTTGCATCATGCTCACCAACAAGTTTAAAGCAACTTAGCTGTGGTTCAGATTTGGTCATGTCGTTGCTGTGACAACATATTAAACAGAGTTAATCAGACAATGTCCACACTATGTTTTTGTTTTAATACTCCTACGTTTCCTCCTCCCATCCACACGACTTCAGTTTTGGAAACTCTGCTCGACCCATTTTATTTTAAGAAACTCTTATAATTCTCTTGAAAACTCTGGGGTTGTGTTTATTTTGAAAAGTCTGGGGTTGTGTTGTACCTGGACATACAGAAACAGAAAGAGCATTAGAATAGAGAATTAAACTAAACAGCAGCTGCTAGCAAAGACAACAAGGTCAGTAACACTAATATTCATTATCGTGTTGTATTCACCACTGCTAGTTGAGGCTGATGAGAGCCAATCAGGAGAGACGTGGGGGTCTACGTCATCGTTTCCAAAGGTCTCAGTTTCTGTCCGTCCAGATACAACACAATCTCCAGACTTTTCAAAATAAAACACAACCCCAAAGTTTTCAAAATAAATGAGTCCAGCTCCATTTTCGGGTCTTGAAAACTTGTTGTGTGGACGGAGGAGGAAACCTATGCAAAGAGATTAGCTTTAAAGTGAAAACATAGTAGTGTGGACATAGCCTCAGTATTACATTATGGTTTTTATCCATTTCTGAACTTGCCAAGTCAAGCACCCTTTATATATTTCATTCATGCTTAATTTTTAAAGTGCAGTTTTTTAACTGGCATTCACCCAGTAAGTCTGTGTCCCAAAGGCAACTTCATTTATTCAAAAGCTTCTCCTCTCTTCTCCGTCTGTCTCCTCCACCCTGCAGGTATCACAGTCTGCATGGCTGGTATTTCCAGACTTAGTTTATCAGGTATTCAGGCCATGGAGAGTGTGTGCTACTTTCACATCAACCTTTTAATCAATGTTCTCCATCTAAATCTGACTGAGAAAAACAGACAGACTGAGTGGACAGGACCTGACCAGGCGGG
>NW_019445937.1:0-1795 GCF_002814215.2 Seriola lalandi dorsalis
GGAGAGTGTTTTTACCTCTGGAGTGTCGAAGATGCGTTTGACCTGCGTGAGGTTGGTGATGTGCCAGGTGTACTTGGAGAACGAGCCGAGAGGAAGTCCGTCGTTTCTCACAAACGCTGCCAAAGAGACAAAGAGAGAGAGAGAGAACAAGAGAGTCCACATCTATTCACATATTTGTGCGGTTGTTCGTCCAGTGGTGGAAGCAGAATTCAGATCCTGCTCTTATGTAAAAGCACCAATACAACACTGTCAAATGACGCTGTTGGAGCTGCAGCTGATTTTAAATACTTCAGCTCAGGAGTGAAGTCCACTGGTTCCCAACCTAAGGGTCAGGGCTCCTTCAAAGGGGCCCAAGATAAATCTGAGGGGTCATGAGGTGATTAATGTGAGAGGGAAGAAGAAAAAACACAATTCTGCTGCAACCTGTTTATTTATTTCTTACTGGTTTCTGTTTTTATTTTCATTTAAATATTTCATCATCTTCCATCTTTCTATTGTCTATTGGACTGTCCTTCAATCCGCCTTCAGTCTCTTGTATGAATAGTGCTCTATAAATAAAGTTGTTGTTTTTTTTTTTCCCTAATCGCTGTTTCTGTGAAATGCTGAATAATTTTACTTTTAACAGTTTTTTAATTAAAACCATTTCAGATCTGTTTGCTTCTGGTTTAATCTTGACAATATGTTGTATTTTAGAAGCTGTATATGTTTTTGTGTGTAAACTCTTTATCTGAAGAGTTAGTATTTACTGCAGCAATCGAACACATGTAGTGGAGTAAAAATATAAAGAGGCATAAAATGGAAAAAGAAGTAAAAGTGAAAGTTCCTCAAACCTGCACTTCAGTACTTGTGTAAACGTGTGGTGCTGGGTTTAGCTCAGAAATCTGGGTCTGATTTAGATTTCCATGAACACACTTGTTGTTGAGAAATGACCAAACTAATGAGGTCTAATTAAAAATTCTGTTGGACATAATTTAACGAGTTGGTTCTCCCACCGGTTGTGAAGTTCGGCAGCCGCCTCTTCTTGGATCCGAGCGACAGGCGGTGCTGCAGCGCGTTGAAGAACTCCTGGGGAATGTGGTAGACCAGAGGCTGCGGTTTCCCTGGTGCATAAACAACAACAACAACAATAAATCATTTAATAATGACAGATATGATGAGCTGATTTATCGTCTGGTTAGTCTCATGAATGTGCTTTAGCTTTACCGTCAAACTGGTAGTGCATCGTCTGGTGGATCCTCTCCGTGACACTGGCGAGCCACTGATGGAAACCCAGCGTGACAGTGCGCTCGTCCACAGCCTGCGTGTTCCCTGAGACACACACACACACACAAGTTAGATCAAACAGCACAAAACTTATCACTCAATCTTTTCTGTTTCTACCACCATGATATTAAGCTCATAACGCTGTAGGATTTTACCTGTCAAATTCAATTTAAAGGCTTTAAATGTTTTCAGGGTTTCTGAACTTCACTTATTCAAACCTTTTAAATGTCACACAGATACAATTTAATGCCTGTTTCAGTTACTTATTGACACTGATATCACAGTTGCCATGAATTATTCCAAATAGTATCGTTAATTAATCATTAAACACGACCTGAACCTGGATGAGCAGTAAAAAATGGATGGATAAATGAACAGAATATTTAAAATAACCTATTTATTTAAGGTAGATATATTAATTTCATAAAAGATCAGAGGTTTGAAAAAGCACTAAAATCATTCTTCTGTGTTTTATTTTGAAGTGTTGATCCATAAGAAGATATATTTGTGGTTTTAAGAACCAAAAACCATC
>NW_019445938.1:0-1777 GCF_002814215.2 Seriola lalandi dorsalis
GCTCAAATACTTCAAAAGATGCCCTGTTTATGTTTGGTCTGAACCCTGAAACACAACCACAGCGTAGCATCTTACGTGAAGCATGATTTAAGCGAAAGGTCTCGGTGTGTGTGCTCAAGTAAATTACCATTAGTTGTTGTTAGTTCACCGTGAACAGCAGGTAATTTGTGAGGTATAAATTTGTGGAATTCCCTTTTAAGGAAGCGGGTATTCTCTTTTGATGTGCCACAGTACACTAGTGTACCGTCGTTTTCCAGATTCATTTAGACATGCACACCTCTGACTCTACAGAGGGGACGAGGGCATGGAAGAGAAGAGAAGAGAAGAGAAGAGGCACGGCTGTCAGTCATCATCAGCCATGAGGGAAAGATGGCCGGGAGGCGGGACAGAGCAATTATACTCCAGATACCACCAGCTACTTGCACGCACGCAGGCGCACACGCACACGCACACGCACACGCACACGCACACACACACACACACACACGGGTTAGCAGTGTGCAGTACATTGTCAGCGTGTTCAAATGCAGAACACAGCTGGGTAATTTACTGAAGCCTTTGTTATACAATTGCCTGCAAATTGAATTTACAATTAATGTGGATAATGGTAAGTGGTGTTTGAGATCAATGTGAGAAATCTTCATTTCTTCAATACATACCTCTACTGCTCAGCTGCTGAATGTTTGCATTGAGTGTTTACTTGTGAGGGCTTCGAGTCAAAAGGTGTTTCAGGGATCACTTCCTGTGGAATAAGAGTAAGTTTGGCTTCTCTCTATCAGACTGTGACTCACAGGCATCTTGATTGACAGTGAACCCACACGAGAGACCCGTGACAGACAGAAATGTGGGATACCATTTATGTGCAGTAAAGTCTTGCTCTAGTCTTCATCAAGCCTGTTTATCAGCTTCCTCCCTCCCTCTGTCCTTCCTCCTGTCTACACCCCCATTTATCACTTTCCCTCTATTTCCTTCCCTCTATTCCTCTCTCCTGGTCATCACTTGGAAATAAATAATAATTTCTGTCCTCTATTTTCCACAATTCAACCTGTTTTTGAAGCCGCATGATGGCTGATAGCCAGGTTTCATTACATGAATTATCATCATTCCCCTTTATTAAAATAATATTACTTATCATGATTTTAGTACAGCTATCCCACCCTAATGCAAAATCCTCCTGCCGTCAAAACACAAACATTATAGTTATTAATGGTCTTATCTCGATTCGTAAACAAATATCCTCCCCAGAGCTTATGCTGCCCATCAGAAATAATTCGCCTTCTTTTTCGTTATTCTACATTTTTTATTTTCTCTCAGCGGAGTTCAGTCTGAAAAATGAAACTCCAGTCGTGCTGCTGCCTCAGATTCAAAAATGGCAGAGTAAATTACAACATCAAACAGATCACCTAATCCGACTGCTTTTGCCGAGTGGCTCTGTTTAAACAATGGCACAAAAGGAAAGCAGGATGACAAATGAAACGTCTGACAAATAATAGAAGTCGGCAAGAAAAAGATTTGATTGGAGGTAGTGTGTTTATTGGCAGGCTCATGCCTTGTTTGGAGTTGCAACTGTTTATGGAAGGCGTGAAAAGCTTATTTGCTGCTATACAGTATGAGACCTAAATCATACGTTGTCAACTTGTCTGTGCTGATATGTAGGATAAATGTTGGGAGATGTGTCTGTGTGGTCATGTTATGAACTGTTGTGTTCATCCTCTCCCCTCATCTCTAATCCGTCGCACAGCTGGGGCACTCAGAGTGTGTGTGTGTGTGTGTGTGT
>NW_019445939.1:0-1656 GCF_002814215.2 Seriola lalandi dorsalis
GATCATTCCTGGAGAGCTCCTGGTGTCCTCATCTGCTGATGATTTATACATGTTTCCCTGGTATTTTCTGTGCCATTGATCCATTTTGCAATCAAATCAATAGCTCGGAGCCGACACATGACCTTTCTCACTTTAGGTTTAATGAGGGTCATGCTGTCAATGTTTATTGTGGATCTATGGGAAGCAAAAGCTGGTGACAGGGTGGGTAATCACCGTTGAAATATTCATATAGAGAGACAAGTGTTATGTAATAATGCAACAGACATGTGACAGAGTTCATTAGAGTGGATGGCAGTAATGCGGGGAGCAGGGTTGACTTGTTAGGAAGGACAGACTGAGGGCTGACAAGTCAGGAGATATCTTCATCTAAATCTGAGTAAAACAAGTGTATCGTTAGAGCAGCAGAGGAGGAGTGGGGTCGGACAGACATTTAATCAAAGCTATTTTGATAAGTGATTAACAGTTTGACAATCTTACATTTTTAAGTATTAAGTATCCTCTACTTACAGCTTTTGTAATTGTAAACTGAATATCTTTTAGCTTTAGACTGCTGGTTGGACAAAATAAGCCACTTTGAAGATGTGACCTTGTGCTCAGATTGTGAGAGGTGTTTTTCACTTCTGACATTCTGAAACTAAGTGGTTAATTGATTAATCAAGAAAATAAAAAATATTAATATTGCATTTTTTATCATGTGTACTAATGACAAAATTATTAATTTATACATACATTCTTATGTAAATCACAGGTCAGATAAGCTACATGTGCTTTTGTTTACATAGAAATTCCAGTATCTACTTTATTGAATGCTAATTTCCTAGTGCCAATAGTATCCTAAACACGAAAACTTGAAAAATACAACATGCATACTAAAGCATCAGTTTTTTGAGTTTGGTTTTGATGGACTGGCTGGAAAAAATATTATATATACAAAATATTATACTATATAAATATAACATCTCTTGTGACAGCTCAGAAAATGAAAAACGGGAAACTAACTAATACACCTTCAACACTGCTCCCAGATCTTATGAGTTTACAAAGTAGTAACAAAATTGTAGGCGGATTGAAATCAGTGACCAAACGTAATGAACAGTTTTTCTCTTTATATTCAGTCATACATTCGTATATACGGTATGGAACTGGGGTATAGTGATTCTTTGTTGTCTAGCATCCACATCTTGACAAGTCAATAAATAATCCAACTCCATCAATTCTGAAATTGGTCAATTTCATGCAAAATGACTTTAAGTTTAACTCCGAGTCACATGGTCCAGAGGTTCGCAACTCAACCATAACGAATATGCAAAGGTCAAAGGTCAAAGGTGAAGACACATGATGCCTATTTGCTGCTCTCCCAGTACTTTCACCCTGTAAAGCAGCACAGGTGCTTCTCACTTACTGAGGTGCAAAGCCTAATTAACAGATTCACCTCTAATTGGAGGGATGTTTGGAATAATTATCAAATGACAGTGGGAGCAGCAGCAGAGCCGTGGAGGCGGAGCAAATGGCGGGAAAATGAAAGACTTTAATTGAATGTCAGCAGGAAGCTGCAGGCCACGTTGAACCTCATGTAATGAGATGTAGGCAGCTGAAGGGCACCCTTCCCAGGATGCTTTGGTGGCAGGGAAGAGGCGGGGGTGCAGAGTTGGGGGC
>NW_019445940.1:0-1596 GCF_002814215.2 Seriola lalandi dorsalis
AAAAACACTGTCAAATTCCATACACCCACTAGACAGATTAGATGCACAGTGGCCCAAATATCCCCCTTGCCGGGCTGTGATTGGTGGCCGACCTCATCTCTCATTGTTGCAGCCTATCGGGCCGGGAGAGGAGTTGCTGGTGTGGTACACAGTGAAAGACAACCCTGAGATAACAGCTGCACTGGAGGAAGAAAGAGCCAGCAGTCTGAGCAGGAAAAATTCACCCAGGGCGAAGCGAGGTGAGGCCTTACTCTTATCCATGATGACATTTGTGCTCGGTTTTATCCTTGGACCTGTGCGGTGCACACATGCCACGCGAAGTCAGCCACGAGTTGATTTTCTTTGCAGCCCAGTCGAAGTTGTGTCTGGCGAGCTAGCTAGCTACAAATGAAGGAAGGCTAGTGGAAGCTAACGTTAACGGTTGCGATGTGTGGGGCTTCTCTCCACTTTTATACCCGACCTAAAACTCGTCGCTGCGAGCCGATTCAGCTCCAAATAACGACCAGTGAGCCAATTCGTTTGCCGTTAAATATCCTGTTCAGCAGTTACAAGAGCATCTGGGCAACTTTTTAGCAGCTTTTCCTCCTCCTGTGGGTCCTGACGTTGTCGAGGATGTGACCTTCCTTGAGTTCCTAAAGCATGAAAGCCATCCATCTGCGAGCCTGTCTACTTGATGATGGCCTAGCAGGGTAGCTAACTAGCTGGCTGCCTTATTCAACTACAGGCTAATTAAAGTCCAGGTATTGGATAACAACCTACAATATAGTTGTTACATATTGTGGAGAGTGTTTAAAATTACCCTTCACGTCGATTTGGGTCCAGAATAACCAGTTCATCGAGTTGTCAGACTTGGTGTTGCATGCTAGCATGAGGCTAAACGGCTAAGTCTGAACACACGGACATCTCCGTGTACAGGAACAGATGGTAAACTGTCTGGACTAAATTATTATAAAAAATATATTAAATTACTAAGGTGGAAAGATGGTTAACACTCTGTTACAAATTGTAACTGGTCGTTCAGGTGTATCGGACTGGTTTGATTGAGCATTAACGTTTCGTGACTTCAGACATCAAAACCTAAAAATAACACCACAGAAACGTCATTTAGTTAACCTTTTAATAGATTTTTGAATAAAGCATTAATAAACTAATACATACCTCTGATAAAGTGATGAATGTGCTATCATCTGAGCTCTTTATTTTGTAATAAACGCATTATATTTGTCCATATGATGAGGACATAGTGTTTCCATAAAAAACAATTAGATTATGTGGTTAATTCAATGCAGGACCAAGAAGAAACGGGTAAAGTGATTCAATATATACATGTTCTTATCTATTGTGGTCTGATTTTGATATAGTTCTGGCTTCACGTATTTATCTTGGGGGTTAAGGGGCATTGTGTCATGTGCTGTATTGCATGATCCTGATCATGATAAATCCCGCTGAAAATGTAATAGACCAAGAATAAAATAGCCCCTGTGTAGTTATTATGTCATTCAGATGTTTGTCAAGGCCATTTACAGACTCTGACTATTAAGATGTAATTACATCAACACTGAATGTAGGCAACATACAGAAAGTCACATCCGTCCT
>NW_019445941.1:0-2213 GCF_002814215.2 Seriola lalandi dorsalis
CTAATGAACCAAAGATGAAAACACAAATGGCTATTCAATCACCAGAGGATGCACTTGAAATGCATCACAAGCCCTGTTACATCGCCAGCAAAATTGATTCACACTCCACAGGATAAAGCTTAAAGTCATTACCCATCCATACACATACACTGATAATTGGTATTCAATTGCAATAGGTAACTGAGTTAAAAGTGCCACAGAGCCAATTATAACTGCATATGAACAGAGGAACAAACACACCCCATGCAAGATGAGTACTTGAATAAGAATAATTTAATATTACCTTTATTTCTCTGCTGCTTTGATACCTCTGACAAAGGGTCTCAGTTCCCACAAGAAATAAGCCCCCCTAAGGGCTGTTTGCTTAACAAACAATCCCTTTTTGTCTTTTAAACGACCTCCTGGAAAAAGAAATGATGAAAGGCGAAGATGTGAAGGTTTTGGTATCACAATTTACCTTATGATCTCGGGTTTGAGTCACAGGGTAAGCCCAACACCAAGTCTCTGCAGTGCCAAGTGCCAATTCAATGGCAGAGTAGATAGGTAATTCAATTTCCCCACCAATGTGATATTTCACCACAGGGGTAAGTTGTTTTATTTAACACAATAAAGAATCAAAGTAAAATTAAACAGAACTCATGGGATGTATCCCATGATATTGCATCATTGCACATTTTTTGTGTTCCTATAGTATGACATTTTATGCCTTACTATAATATGACGTTTTTTTTTGTTCCTTACTATACTATGACGTATTATACCATACTAGACTATGATGTTTTTATGCCTTACTATGCTATGACTGTGTGGGTTCTCTCCGAGTACTCTGGCTTCCTCTCGCCATCCAAATACATGCAATTAGGTTTAATGGCGGCTCCAGTGCCTCACTATACTTTGACCTTTTTATGCCTTACCATGCTATGACCTTTTTATGCCTTGCTATACTGTGACATTTTATAAAATTTTATGCTTTACTGTAATATGAAAACGTTTTATGCCTTATTATACGATGACATTATATACCTTACTGTACTATGATGTTTTTATGCCTTCCTATTCTATGAATATTATATATCTTGCTATACTATGATAATATGGTACTATGACGTTTTTAGTCTTTACATTAGTATGATATTTTATGCTTTACTATACTATGACATTAATGCCCTAATATACTATGAGGTTTTTATGCTTCACTATACTGTTACATTTTATGCCTTGGTATACTATATCATCATATACCTTGCTAGACGTTTTATGCCTTAATACTATGACACCTTAGGCCTTACTATACTGTGACGTTTTTATGCTTCATCATAATGTTACATTTTATGCCTTAATACTATGACACCTTAGGCCTTACTATACTGTGACGTTTTTATGCTTCATCATAATGTTACATTTTATGCCTTTGATGTTTTTATGCCTGACTATTCCCTGACATTTTATTTCTTACTATACTATTATGACGCATTACTATACTATGACATTTTCATGGCATTTTATGCCATACTATACTACAACATTTTTGACACTTTTTGACACACGTTTTTTTAATGACGTTTTTATGTCTTACCATGTTGTTTTTATGCCTTACTATACTATAACTTTGTAATGGAGTGGCACAGTAGCACTACTGCCCTACATTGAGAAGAGTCTGGTTTTGAACCCTGGGCCTGTGTCCTTTCCGTTACAATTTTTCCCTTTGCCTGAAAACCAAAGCCATACACATAAGGTTAATTAGCGACTCTAATTTCTTACTATACTGACTTTTTTTAATGCCTTATTATACTATGACATTTTATGCCTGACTATTACATTTTATGCCTTTCTAACGGCCTCTTTTTGTGTTACCATGGTGTGGTAGTACAGTGGTTAGTACTGTTGCCCCACACAAAGTTCTGGGTTTGAAGCCCGGGCACATTCTATGTAGAGTTTGCATTTTCTCCCTGTGCCTGCAATCCAATGACATGCACATTAGTTCATTTAGTGACTCTAATTTCTTACTGTACTGACATTTTTATACCTTAGTATACTATGACTTTTCTTGAAATTTTTAGGCTTTACATTATTACATTTTGTGCCTTACTCTCCCATGACGTTTTTATGACCTTTTATACCTTACTATCCTATGACGTATTTTGATATTTTCATGCTTTAAGATACTATGAGGTTTTTTGACATTTGTAGGCTTTACATTACTATGACAATTT
>NW_019445942.1:0-1597 GCF_002814215.2 Seriola lalandi dorsalis
ACAACAGCCCGGGGCCCCACAGGCTGACAGAGGACACCCAGAATGAAAAACTCTGGACCTTAAGCTTGTTTTTAAAAATGCTTGATATAGATGTAGCGAAATATACTTAATAAAGTTTATTTAAAATATGATCCAGCAGTATGTTTGAAAAGCTATGACAGTGGTGAAAGTCCTGCTATGTGTTTTACAAGGTTTTATTTATTTAATGTTTATTTGTTTACGGACAAGTAGTTCTATATAGCATGAACCAATGCCACAGATTTATAGCCTAAGTTAATTTGGATTTTCTGGCTTTTAAAATACATGCAATAAAATAAAAGAAGAAAACCACAAAAATAAAAATAAAACCCCAACCAGAAAATAGCCTACATTACAAAAAACAACACAAAACTCAACAAGAACATACAACCACAGCACAAGACGCAAACAATACACAAAACAGAAACAATTTATAACAATACAATAAATGTACCATGAAACAAGTAGCAAATCATTCCTGACAGGTCCATCTTTAAAAACTATTTCAGATTATGTTTAAAATGATCCCAGTCTTGATCCATTTTGAGTTATGTGGGTAAAGAGTTCCACATGTTGATGAATATAGCACTTTACAAATTCTGTGTATATTCATGAATAAAGTTACAATTAATCATATGCAAGATAAACCACAAATCAGCTGCTACACAGTGAACCCAGTGTGGGGCCATTTGGTGGTTGGCTGCACTTTGCCCTGCTGGTAATCCAGCCATGCCAACGTGCCTCTCCTGTCCTTTTTCAGTCATGCCCTCTTTAGCTTTACTTCATGTCCGAAAGCCAGAATCCATCAAATAATTTATCAGCAAATAAATGTATGTCTATGTAAAAC
Source organism: Seriola lalandi dorsalis (assembly GCF_002814215.2). Lineage (NCBI taxonomy): Eukaryota > Metazoa > Chordata > Actinopteri > Carangiformes > Carangidae > Seriola > Seriola lalandi. Next base: position 866 of record NW_019445942.1, read on the forward strand.
GTCACATCACATCCTGCACGATTTGTGATTCAGCTTTCTAGACGCATAATCTGACAGATTTCAATTTCTGAATGAAAAAAAAAATAAGCACACTCATGTCAACCTTTAAGATACTTATTTCGATTTTTATTTTACACTTTTCTCCTTTCCAGTTTAGAGGTCAAGGTCAGCTCCAGGCTTCTGTTGCAGGGTCCCCTTGTGGTAGCAGTGTCATTAACCATCCGGTCATTTTGCCACCACCATCCAAGGTTAATAGGGCTTCAGCTCTGACGTTTGGAGTATATGGAGTTTTGATTGGGAGTATTGACAATTGACAAAATTTGAAATTCCCACTTTTTTTTTTATTTTTATTTTTTAAAAAGAGCAATTTGTGTCTTTTTCCTGCCGTGTTTAAACAGTCATGATAAAACTCACAACTTTCTGATGCTTTTCTCACCTCAAAAAAAGTAAACATTTAACAACTACCTCAAACTAATAAACTGAACTATGAAGATGGATTAATGATGCAGTCTTAGCAGGCGGCCACAGGTGGTGCTGAAGCCTGCAGTAGCTTCAGAGCCTCTCCTCTACTATCTCCAACAGTTGTTTAAACATAACCACAAAAACAAAAATAGACAGGAAGGGTCCTTGAGAGGTGGCAGACAGCAGACGCCCCCCCCCCCCAATGAAACACAACAACATCTTGGGGATTTTAGTGAACTGACAAAGAACTGCTTTCTTTTCATTATGTTC
>NW_019445943.1:0-1589 GCF_002814215.2 Seriola lalandi dorsalis
ATGTCACAACAAAGCAGTCACCAAGCCCCGCCCACCTGGACCCACCATCCAAACCTTGCAGGATTTGGTTTTACCTTTACAGTGTTTTACCTGAAATCTACTATATTTTTATTGGATTACTCAGAAAACAGTCAGCCAATCAGAAGAGAGGCTCAGAGCCTCCTCTCTTCTGATTGGCTCACAGACCTGTTGTTACTAGAGCTGCAGAGAGAAGCCTGAGAGAGGAGATGTAAAACTACACTGAGATGGTTTTTGGTTCTTAGAACCACAAATATATCTTCTTATGGATCAACACTTCAAATAAAACACAGGAGAAGAGGAAAATATGGGACTTTTAAAAACATGTCATCCTCCTCAGTCCCACACACTCTCTCCCGCTGTCTCAAATCCTCACTAGACTTGTGGTTTCCAAACTTTTATATGAATGTTTGTGCACCTAAAATCTAAAATTGGCTCACAATTCATGAGTACAAGGCCAAACAAAACAAAACAAGAAAGACTGCAGGCATCATAGTGAGACATGAGAGTCCACTGTTATAACCACAGTTCCTTGATATTGGCAGAGATTTCGGACTCTACTCTCAGGCCAAGTCTTATTCTTGTTTTCTCATATATACCAGGGATGAGAACTCCCATCTTACACAGACATAATGCTGGAAACAGCAAGACCACAATGACCACACAATCAGGCGGTGATTGAAGAGCAGCCAATACCTGTTTGAAAAGCCGCGAGCCAAGCAGCCGACACTGTAGAGTCTGATTGTAGTTATTTTGCTCTGCTTGTTCGGTCCTATCAGCCTGTGTTCAGGGTTGAGATGTTGCAGCATTTTGTTTGAGCTTTGTTTACGGTGACAAAATCTTTTCATGACTAACAGTTGGTATTTCTGACCACCTGGGAAAACTCACAAGCAATCACTTTTATATACAACTACTTTGCAACTGTAAATATGTTTTGAAGGAAACTTCATTATGACCGGATTCCATTTTCTGTTAATTTAATGAGGATATGTTGTTGGCAAGTCACAAATATGTTTATACTGAACGGATCAGTAAAATGTTTCACAGACTCTCACAGCTGCTGGTTGAGGTCAGAGAAACATCCTGGTCTGGTTTAATACAGAAAAGGTTCAGTTTATTTACCTGTTCCTTTGCTTTGTATGTTCACCATCCACCCACAACACCTCCACACCTCATAGCAACTCTCTGCTACAAGTGTAGTACTTAATTCATTAAAGAAAAAAAAATCTGTCTGATCATAGTCCAACAGTTAAGTAATGTATAAACATAATTTGCAACAGACAGAGTTATAAATGCATATTCATTGGGATTTTTGATGTGGTGATTTTGATATTTATTCCTTCTCTTGATAAGTTTTTTAAAAAATGTTACAAAAAGTAATTGTAAATGTCGGCTTGATTTTTATGTGATGAAAACTTATTAAAATGTGCATTAGATAAAAAGGAACCAAACACATCTTCAAACACTCTTGGCAGCTTGTCCATAAGGCACCCCAGGGTGCCGCGACACCCACTGTGGGAGCAGCTGCACCAGAGTGCCAAATGTATTTATCCATAGTTGAAACTAGTCCT
>NW_019445944.1:0-1972 GCF_002814215.2 Seriola lalandi dorsalis
AAAAAAAAAAAAAAATCTTAATTTAAATTAATTTATGTAAACAATAAAATCTGATTTACTGCTCAACCAGTGGATTACTTCCAAAGCTTACCCCTTCACTGTGTTGCACCACAGCAGCAATATTCTGGAGGTTCTGGAAGTTCTGTGTGTTCACAGAACCAAACTCAGTGACTTCATCACCAACGCTGAGCCCCTTTGGAAAGACAAAAAAATGTACAGCAACAAAACAGCTATATTTTAACCCTTAACTTCAAAGAATTGTGATGGTGCATCTGAAACCACTACCAGACATAAAGTACACTTCTCATTACTCACAGCTCTACAGGCAGGTGAGCCTTGAGTCACTGCATCCACTCGTGCAAATGGAGGAGGCAGGGTGACCTGCTGTTCCATTGCCTCCACGTGGGCCTCCGCCTCATCCCGTTCCCGCTTAGCTTTCTCTCGAGCATGCAGTTTGTGCAGGGCTTCTTCTATCTCCGCCATGATGGCTTTGTGATCATTCTGCAGGCCTGGAAGACATGGTCAAGGCTTCATGTTTAAAATGACAGTGGACTGAAAATAAATGATGAAAGATTTTGCCTATAAAAGGAGAACAGAGGTGCGACAGTTAAATGATTCACAGAAAATGAATTTGCAAGTATTGTGAACTAATTAAATTTCAGCCACTGTTTAAACAAAATGACAAGAATCCTCTTGGGCAAGTTTATCCAATGAGTGGATTTGCTGCTTTTCCCCATTTTACATAATTATAACTTGAATATCTTTTGCTTTTGTATGGTTGGTTGGTCAAAACATGACATTTTATTGCATCACCATGGGCTTTGGGAAATTCTGATATGCATTTTTCACCGTTTCCCACATTCTACATATTAAACAAATAATCAGCAGATTAATTGAAAATGAAAATAATCATTAGTTGCAGCCTTACACCAACATGCTACACGTCAGATGATGTCATATTTAATAAGTGATATATCAGTCCAAACTAACTTTTGGTCAATTGTGGTAGTGACTTCTGTCATGTAATTTTCTGACAATTTGTCTAAACAAACATTCATTTTAAGATAAAGAAATTGGGCTCAACTTGTTTTACTTCAACGTTTTAACTGTTGCACGTTGGTGTCATCACGCAGGTATTTGTTGGTTTTAACTGATCCGTCCATATAATGAAAGTAAAGAATGTTGTTTGGAAATTATACTAATTGCGACTCCATTACCTAAATGGCCGTGACAGACTATGACGTCAATACGTTAACAGGTGGTTACGTGACGTCGTGCTGCTTCACGATAAACCCAAATGTCCCCTGCTGCCACAGAAAACACTAGAAACAACAAACAAGCTGCAGCTTACATGAAATGTTGTGTCTTGCTGTCCTGATCTGGTATAAATTAACATCTGCCCGGGGGAAGCCTTCTGCGTCGACCAAGGGACCTTCAACTCCGACACCTTGCTGTGAACACAGAGTGAAGAAAGAGAAACATGTAAACTACAACCACTTCCTGACAGATGCTAGTAGTCTCGGGGTTAGCTTTATGCTACGTTGTGTGTCTGATTATCTGACCGCCAACTTACGTCTTCTAAGACGTCGTAATAAGCTTTTATCTGCTCCTCAATGTCATCTTTCTTCTTAATGAGGTTTTTAACATCATCCATTGTTATTTCCGAGTTTCCAGAACTGTTCTCCCCTGTCATCCTCATGGCTGCTCGGATAATCCTCACGGATCAATTCTTCCTCTATTTAATGTTCTGGTAGGTTCATGGTCATTTCACAACATTACTGCCCCCAACTGGCCAATTAAAAAAAAGTAAATGAAAGTGCAGTGTAGTCACCAAATAATCCACAACTCTTCTATCAGTTACAAAAATGATGATGTCAAGCCAAGTAATTTAAAATAAAGTATGACAGGTGTGAAGTGATAGGTCTATTTTTTCAGTGTCAGACTCTGAACATATATGATCCTGCACAGTGAC
>NW_019445945.1:0-3487 GCF_002814215.2 Seriola lalandi dorsalis
CATGAAAATCCCACTACATCAGCAGTTTCTGAAATTCTCAGACCAGCCCGTCTGGCACCAACAACCATGCCACATTCAAAGTCACTTAAATCACCTTTCTTCCCCAATCTAATGCTCGGTTTGAACTTCAGAAGATCATCTTGACCATGTCTACATGCCTAAAGATATGCCTATTAGGTATTTGCTTTGATAAATAATAAAAAATAAAAATAAATAGATGTACCTAATAAAGGGACTGGTGAGTGTATATACAGTATAGTACAGATTGGATAACAGTTTTATCTTTCCCCCACTAACTCTCACTTTGATTTTTTTGTGAAAGGACTTTTAAGTGGAGAACATTTTGTAACAGTATGGACAGTACAATGTTGAAGTGCAATCACCAGAGCCCAGTTGAGCTGTTTAGTCCACATGCCAGAGGAGGGGAGGACTATCTGCAATTTGAACAGCAGTGTCCTAGTAACATCAAAAGCTCAGCAGGGACTGGTAAACAGACGTTTTCAGGAAAAAGAAACCTGAATGACAGTGACAGTAGTACAAGATACACCTTTTATTTAATATGTAAAAGGATATACAATAAAAATAATATAGATTGCACTCTATTAATTATCATCTATAGGCAATATACAGTGGAAACCTCTTGATCATATCGGTCCAGGTCAAACTGATCTCTAAGCAAATGATCATTGTCTTTATTCCTCATGCAGATTGCCATCTAATTGACATTTGTATATTCATAACATGATTATAAAGCAGTGAAACGGACAGCTTTGCTGTTTACTGATTTAAAGATAAAACAACATAAACTGTGGCGCACTCTTGCTCCAGGCCCAGTCTGAATGGTCAGGGTGAAAACATTACACTCCCCTCGCATGACATACCTGCTGCCGTGAGAGAGTGGGGATGTTAATTACGCACTGTAACAGTCCCAAAACAGGAGCAGAGCAGGACTGGGAGAGAAAAATACCTCACTGAGTCACGGCAGTGAACACACACACACAGTGAACTCATGTTGTGAGAGCTTGCAGGGATGGTTGTTACCTGTGGTTACCTTGTACGAACAAGTTAGAAGAGAGTCTCAGCATATGACAGCTTGTAGTGGTAGGCTATTGCAGTTTTATTTTTTAAGTCTCCATATGTTGTCATGTATGAAAAGACCCAAAATGAACACTGAAATCAGACTACTTAATTACTATAAGGAAATTATTTAAACAGCATTTGTATAGGAATCACTCTGCCCCAAGCATTTTATGCCTCTGCGCCAGCGACAGCAGGAAGTTTCCACTGTATCTAAAGACGATGTGGTGATATACAGTATATGTACATTTCACGCGGTATATGTTGCCGCTTATCCGAGTCGAGCCCATCACTCCCTCTAGCATCCCAGAGCACTTCCATTGTAGCAATTATTATAATATGTTTTCCCTATCTGTATGTGTTTTTGTATTTGTAGCATTTCTGGATTTGGAGCATGTTTCCCCTTAATGTTTATAAGCTCAGTCTTATTTGTGTTTTTTTTCGTCACGGGTCACCAGAGGTCAGAGACTGCATGTTGCGTAATTTGCATTAGTCACCATCAATGAGACTGATTTGTCCCCATAAACTGCTGTGACATAGTGACAGCATGTTAGTCCTTTAAGTTAATGAGATACAATGTGCTACCAACATTTTCAAAGTGTTAGTAGGCATATTTTTTAATTTTGGACATGAGCCAGACTAGCTGTTCCCAGTCTTTATGTTAAGCTAAGCTAATAGCCTGCTGCTTCTAGCATTATATGAAATAAACAGACAATAGATTGGCATTAATCTTCCCATGTGACTCTTTATAAGAATGGGAATAAGACCAAAATATCAAACTGTTCATTTCAAACCATGATTTATATGTGTTGCTACTGTGACTTGGTATGGGGCCACTGGTAAAGAGGTTATTCTCACCAGCTACACGTTTGACCTCAAGTGTCCACTTTGACGCTTGAAGTGTAATTATAGCCTGGCAGTTTGAGAAATTTCTCCAACAGATGCTGGTGAAACATGGAGCCTCAGTGGAGTTTAGGCCAGTTACTTATGAATGTGACAAATTACCTTTTGAGACATCTTGGTCCCTACACATTGCTCAGCACACACGGAGGCAGCAGGTCGATACAAGACACACAGAGGTGGTGCTGGCCATGACCTTGCTGTTTCTGCTTAATGGTCATTTCAAAGGTCATGAGGCAAAAATTGTGACACCTCAAAAGTCAAGTTGTATCAAAATGAGTATGATACAACTTATTCATGCAAACAGTTCTCAAAAAAAAAATTATTTCACACTATTGTTGATGGTTGACCTTAAGTTTGAACCTAGGAGACCACATCTGGACACCTAGCACTATGAAATCACTGGAATGATGTTACTTATTCTCATTCTCTATTCTAAGGCCCAGAGTACATAAGTCAAACTACTATAGATTTCTAGCCAAATGCTATTAGACCCAATAAAAGTGAGGTGCAGTATAATGCAATATTTTTTCCGCTCCACCAACATCGATATCACAATACAACACCATCTCAGAAAATGTCAGCAACCACCAAAATTACCTTAAAGTTGAATAAACACATCTTTAATAGCGTGTGTCCATATAGTGTTCATTTCTGGCAGAAAAGTGCTGGCAGGGTACTGGGGAGCGCCTCCTCTCAGCCCTTCATCAAAAAAGCACTACGAGTAGGTTTTGTAGGTTCAGGATAGACAGAAACAACCAAAGCATCCGTTTTCCTCGTTACCAGGGTGACGAGCTACAGTGATGACACCAGCACCTTTCTGAAAAGTTCAGATTTTCAACTGGAAGCGCTCCAAGCGGCCGCACTGATAAGGTGGAGTGCTCTGAAAAATGACGGCAGCCGCTCTCTCTTCTTTGGGAACCGACACAATTGACTGCTTAGTTAGCGTCGTTAGTGTTGTCAGCCATCACACCCCATAGGGATCAATTATTTGCTCAGTTTGCATAATGTGGTGTATATGCATCACCATGGGTCTTGAAGGTTAAGCACATACTGGATGACTGGGTTTCTTATCTCTGGCTCACACAAAAAATGTACCAGCAGTAACTGGTTGAAACAAACTGTTGAACAGAAGATATTATGTGATATTTATGTAGAATTTAAACAAGAGCTTCAACTGGAAAAGTATCTGATGTGTGAAAACCAAAGGTAGAGAGAGGCCGTCTGTAATTTTATGGTGACACCAGAATTGCTAAAGTCATTGGTAGATATAAAGGTTTGGATAGAAACCAGAGGATCCAAAATCTTTGTAACGGCAATCACTTAGGAAATGAGTATCATGTTTTGTTTGAAAGTAAGATTGAAAACATAATGAAATATAGAGCAAGGTTATCTGCCAAACTATTAATTTAGAAAAAACAAACCACTCTATGGACACATGCCCTAAAACAATTTCACCACATCTCAACTGAGCATAAATGGGCTGCTGTGTTATGTTGCATGAGTCTTA
>NW_019445946.1:0-2255 GCF_002814215.2 Seriola lalandi dorsalis
TTTCTTTCACACTTTCTTTTTTTGTTTGGATTAAACAAACCAGATATCATGTGTTACTTAATGACAGACCCATGTTAGCTTCTTATCTGCATTTCCCAGTCTTCATGCTAAGCTAAGCTGGCTGGTTGCTGGCTATAGCTTCATATTTACTGCACTGATATGAGGAATAAGTCACTAAAATACCTTTTTACACTCCAGGCTTAACGAATGAGTTCCCCCACACTCAAAAAACATCTAAATAGATCCAATAATTAAAATAATGTTTAATTTTTTTGATTATTTTATAGACTAGCTCAGAGAGGCCCCGTCAAGAGAGACGAACCAAGCCCCCAAGAAGAAAAGGGGTTGATAGTCTGCACATGAGGCATTCAGGAAACATCAGTAAATTGTACCGAGCAACATATCCTGCATAGGAGACATCTAGTCTACATCTAATCTGGGTTACCAGAGTTTATATGCTGACTGGACTAGCTCAGCTATGCTGCTATCCTGTGCTTCTTTAGTTGGTGGAAAGCGTGTAGGTCCACCATAAGCGTTTTTTGGCTCCACCCACTGACACAAACCAATAAGTTGAGTATGAGAACGATGAATATTTCTAAACTAAAACTGAAGTTAGCTGATCAACAGCAGAGTTCGTACTGAACCACTACAAGCGAGAGACACGCTCTCACATGGCACCGATTATAAAGAGGGAGAAACAGAGTCACTGATATTGATTGAGTGTTTGATGGGTCACCATCTGCCACAAAACAACAGTGACCGACACGCATTGTTGGTGTTCATGCTCTGCAAGCAGCCGTGTCAACCGCAGTCTACCAGAAATGTTGTCCAAAAAATGGTTATTTTTGTGACTTTACAGCTGTTATTCTTGAAGAAAAACACATGTAACATGCGTGTGTGTGTGTGTGTGTGTGTGTGTGTGTGTGTGTGTTCCTTTCATCATGCAGGCTGCATCCCTGACCGTGGACCTGTGTGGTGATGACCAGGACCCAGGCTACTGTGCTGTGAGCAACGTGGCAGTACACACTGACTGGTAAGACAATCACACATACACACACACACACACACACACACACACACACTGTTCTGCCTCTGTCATCCAACTGTACATGTTAAAAATACTGTTGATAGTTTCACTTCCAACGTCTGGAAAACTAAATGAATAATGAAATTTTCCATGTCCTGCAAAATAATGGAAAATCATAGAGAACCAATGAGGTTTTTATGTACCTGGTCTGAACATACTTGACTAATTTTGTACAGCTGTTGCTCTGCACTCTGAACTGACAACAATCCCTTTGTGCAGTGAATCAGCACCATACAGTCAGCAGTGTGGAGATGTAATTTAACACAGAATCCACTATTTCTCATTAGTGGATGAAAACTTTAAAACCATTTTGGCTTGTGATCGCTTAAAACAGAGCAGCGTCTACTTCTGACCTGTCATCACTGGGTGCACGTCTACTGTGTTTGGCAGCTTAAACCAAACTGTTCAATTTAGATATTTTTTTAAAGGTGTTTGGAAGTAAAATGATGTAGCAGTTCACAAGGGAAAAAAAAGCATTTGTCTCTCCTTTCCTGGCCTGTTGATCATCTGGCAACCCTTCAGATTCCTCTCATGATCTGTTGTCTGAGTTCCCAGGTTGGGAATCAGTGTATAATGGCGCCTCCCACTTTTTCCATCTCATCCAATGAATCGCTCTCTCTGTTTCTTTAAATTTTGTAGTGTAATAAATTCGAATTTCTTTTCTACAGTGAGTGTTTTTTTAAAAATATGAAATTATATATAGAATAAAGGAAAAATGACCGAATCTGATGCAGATGTATAGAAAATTAAAGCTTCTAGTCTTGCTTTTTTTTGCTGCCTTATTGTGAAAGTATCTGGATGAAAGCAAATTGCTTAAAATGTTATATGCAATTCTCCGACATAATTTTACAATGAAAAAAAAAAAAGATGAAGTCATCTGTTGTAAATATACAATATATGACGTAAACCTTCATTAAATTACCGGATGATCACAGCCTGAACACACAGACAGCTCCGAGCCAGGCCTTGTGGGGTAAAAACTTGAGACTACGCATGAGTGTTTTTGTGTGTGTTAAACTATGTGAGTGAGAGTGAGAGTGAAAGAGAGAGATCGATTTGGCAGATGAGGAAGTGGCCAGAAAGGTCTGCAGAAGGTTTATTTTGTAAGGGTTCTCGGGACCATGTTGTTGTGAAACTCACTGACCCGCAGTGTCTTTCTGTTGTAAGT
>NW_019445947.1:0-1579 GCF_002814215.2 Seriola lalandi dorsalis
GCCTTACGGAGCTTTAGATGGAAGTCATTTCAGGGAGCTTGGAGAGAAAAGTGGCTCAAAAGAAATGCAAAAAGAGATAATGGAGTACAGGCATTCTTGCCCGCCTGCCCGCCCGCCGCCCCCCCCTCCATCGCCATAATGCCATGCAATCTGGCAGAGAGAGGGAGAGGAAATAGGGAGGCTAGAAAAGAAGGCAGAAAGAAAGAGGGAGAGAGACGGAGCAGACATTGTGAGGCGGTGGTTAGATCAGCCTTCCCTCTCTGGTTGAGAGCAGCAGCAGCAGCAGCAGCAGCAGCTTAGAGCTGTTAGTGTGCTTATTTTCAACCACAAGGTTGCTGTGACCTAACTTAGGCTCCGGCTTCTAAAATCCCATTCACTCTCCGAGCCTCCCAGAACCCTCTCCAGCTCCGGCTATGGCTCATTGCTCTCATCATTGGTTCAATTTTACAAGCATATGCAAGTGCAAGTTTGAGAAAAAGACAGAGGGAAAAAAAAAACAAGCCCAATGCAGCCACTCGAGGGTATTTTAAAAAAGCCCCCTGCCTTCTCCTCATGATACCCTCAGGTCTTAAAGGACTGTTGGCTCGGTGTTCAATCACCACAACAACCTCACCTTAACAACAATGACTCCGGTAACCTTGGCCATCCATTAGCCTGTCTAAGAACAAAAGCTGTTTCCATAGGGAGCCATTAGACGAATATAGCCCTGGGAAGGAAAGTATCCAATACACCAGATGGGCTGCGCTTTATACCAGCTCCAGGGCTGGACAGCAGTCTCACTGAGCCCGTTTATCGAGAGGGAGAAATTAGGCTAAATCAGTGCAACACATGGAAAATGTTCAGGTTCGATGCTGGAGTCGATCCACTAATCTGAAACTGCAGGTGGACACTGATTACTGCCCAAAGCTTGGCAGTTTCCTGCACGCTCCAGTGTGATTCCCACACTTCTAACCCAACTATTTTTTATTTCCTCAAACTGTCCATCACTGACAGGAAGACGATTTCTTTCATTGGATTCACCGAATCCATCAGTGATTAGCCCCCAAATTTGAGCCTCTCGTGTTTTACAATTACATCTGAGTCACAGAGCTGAGCAGCTGATGTTCTGAAAAGTAAATATCCAGAGAGGTTTGAAAACCCAGAAGGCCGTTTAACAAAAACACGAATCCTCTTCTAACCGTCTGGATGGAAAAATGTTCTGTCTACTGGACCAGAGGAAAAGATTTTTAACCTGTTTTACAGGGTGCGACTGTATTTCCGATATCCAGGTCCCCAAAAATATTAAATACTGGAGCAAAATATCAACATATACGAATACAGCTGGTTTTTGTTGAACAACGTGAGCAAGATGTCATTTCCAGCCACCGTCTTTGTTTGGATTAGAAAAAGGAGTCTTTATTTTTTTCTTAAAATCAGATGCTTCGCCGTGTGACTGAGATTTCGTGGTAACACATGAGAGACAACATCTGTTAAATCAACATCTGTTGAATGAATTCTCCAAAAACTCTGCTTTTACGACGCACCCACCTGTACGTCCTGCTGCATAAACAAGCTGCCAAATTGCAGAGGGGGAACAACT
>NW_019445948.1:0-1778 GCF_002814215.2 Seriola lalandi dorsalis
AAACAGAACCACAAACAGAACCACAGAAGAAAAAACAAAGCTCATTTAAAGAGTTTCCATGACTGTAAATTCACAGAACAGAGAAAACTGTCGTCTTTTCGTCTCTTTGTTTCTGTGTTTCTCACTGTCAGCTGTAGAGGCACAACAGTAACTTTCACATCTGTAAAACGTGATTACCATTATTATTACTATTATTACCCTTATCATCATCATCACTATTATTAACATTATTATTATCATAATTATTATTATTATTATTACCATTATTATTGTTATTATTATAATTTCCATCATTATTATGGAGAATTTACAGTCAGGTGAAAGTTTTTTAGTCAGTGACTTTACACTGAAATGATCAGACAGAGAAAAGACAACAGACATTGAACTGATACTGATCAATCAATAAAGAATGAAATGATAACAGAAACCAGAGAATACAGCCAACCTGTCATTCTAACTATAGATTTCACTACATGTGGAAATGTATGTATATATGTAACTTTATATGTAACTCTATGTACATGTATATACGTGTATATATACAAAACGCCTGACCAGCAGTGACATGAGGAACTTGTGCAGGTAGACGATCTGGATGCAGCCCAGACGCATCGTGACCTTCCCGTCCACCTTGGACGTGTCGGTGTAGCCCTCCCCCTCTGTCGCCCCCGGAAATAAGGACAGTTTGAAGCTGAACACCTCCTCACCCATGATGGACACAGCCTGCAACAAGATCCAATCAGCTTTCAGAGAAGGAGTCACATGGTTAACACTGTCTACAGTTCTATATGAACAGTGATGATAACTGAGACACAGTGAAGACTTCAGGTCCGTCATCGGGCTCACACCTTCCTGTGGACGGTTTTAGGGTTGACGTCTGTGACCACAATGTCTCTGAGTCGAGCAAACACCTCCGTCTCTTTTGCCTGCACCAGCACCGAGGCATCAATTCCTGCAGGGGGGTGACAGTGACGAAGGTTTTAGTTTAAACCTTCAGCTCACCTCTGGAGTTCGGACTGAGACGTGTCGGTACCTTGGACTCTGATGTCAGCGATGCTGCAGCGGTCATCGCACACCTCCACGTGGAAACAGCCCAACATGGCGAACAGCTTGAAGCTGAAGACGCCGCCATCTCTGGCTCCTTTAGCCACTGCAGGGGGAAGACACTTCCTGTCAGACACAAGATCAGATAGGACAGGTGACTGACCCGAGAACAGTCAGTCTGGACTCACCTGTCCGGCCCTGTCCTGTCTTCTCCACCTGCTTTTTGGCGTCTTGATCTCGCATTGTGGCGAGCTGTGATGGCAGGGCACTGCTCAGGTAGTTGATGGTTGACAGCAGAGCTTTAGTGTGAAGGAGGAAGTCAAGAGAGGACAACTCCACCTGAAACACACCAGGTAAAAACAACTGAACACCTGGCAGAGTGAAGGTCCCTGACAGCTTCATGTTAGTTCATGATCTTCAGGTTCTGAGAAGCTGCAGCAAGAATGAATCTAACGTCTATATGTTTATATACATTTATATATATATTAATACATTTCATGTTATAATGTCTCCGTTTGTTCAGTGACAGAATCCTCTGCAGATTTATGAGTCCTGACCTGTTCAAAACAGACACACATCTGTTGCTATAGAAATCTCTGCTCCACCCACCTTCAGTGTTTGCTCGGTGTTGTCGAACAGAGTCTGGAAGCTAGGACCGCTGGGGTCGGCCTGCGGGACAACAGACACACAATCAGCTTCAGTGCTGTGTGTGTGTGTGTGTGTGTGTGTGTGTG
>NW_019445949.1:0-1555 GCF_002814215.2 Seriola lalandi dorsalis
TTCATTTCTATAACGTCAACAACTCCAATAACTCTTATCGCGTCTCAGAGTACAGCAGCTGCCGTCAACTACAGATATTGACTTGTCAGCAAAAGTGTTATATTAGAGTACTGTTGCCAAACATTAAGCAGCTAATTGCCCTTTTCTGACACCTTCATTATTTCGTAATGGAATTGGAGGTCGGCTGGCCAGATAAAGGTCACATCGATACAGCCAGTACCCCCATGATGACAAAATGATTTTCACAGAGTCATTTCTAAAGGGACGGTTGCTAAAATGTTTGTTTTTATGTACTAAATCTACTTCCTGGTGCTCCCAGGACTATATTTGATCAGTATATCAAAAACAGCATTAACCCAGAACACTGGATGACCAGGAATATCAGCTTCAGGCAATAATAATTTATTGATACATTTACATTTTCCTCTAGTATTGTAATAACTGCTAGATCTAGGACACCATGATGAGAAATCTTAATTGGAAATTTGACTTGCATCTCTGGAATGATATTATGCATTTTAATGAGTACAATTTGGCCAGATTCCTTCATATTTAGTGCTGCTCCAACACAAGGGGGAAAAAACGTAATTGACATGTGTTTTTGAAGTGCCACAGCCTTGAAAAGTCTAAAGAAAATGATTTTGGAGCAGAATTTGGAAATCACACTGGCACCCCAGGAATGATATTACACAACAAATCAGATAGCATTATTCAGCTACATCCCGCAGTGAATAAAGGAATAAAATGTAATTGAAGCACAATTTAAACGCACATCACATCCTCGAAATGTCTTAAATAATGTCCGAGCTGAATACTGTCCTCACATCCGGTCCAATGCAGGTCCAAGCACTAATGGAATTTCACTCACTGCATTACAGGACTGGGGAGGGCAGCGCAGGCTTTTAGCGTTATCCAACCCCGCATCTAATTAGTGAAATATCATAACACACAGCAGCATCTCCTCCCAAACCCAATTAATGGGCTATTTCAGCAAAAATGTTTGATGAAATCTCACCTTACATCCCGCTTACTACAATAGCGCCCCTGTATCACAAATATATTTTGTTCAAAATGAATAAATAAATAAAATATTTTTGTGATCTTTTGCTTCAAAATATGTACAGCAAATTTAAACACTCAAATACCCAGAGGGCACGGAGAAAGGAATCGAAATCTTTCAAGACACTGTGGAGCATTTCCTGTAAGTCCATTTATGGGGCTGTCACAGCCAAAGCCTTGGTGAAATGAATCTTTACTGTCAGGATGTTGCGCTAATATGGACACTTTATTAAGAGAAAATACCATCGGCACCTACACAGCTGGAGCCGGAGCCCCATGTCGGCCTTTAACGACAGGGGAATTGTGGCATATGTCTAAATCACAGCACAAGCTCTGAGTGGAGGGCAAATCCGCCAAGCAAGTCTAACACTGGGCATGGTTTGTTTTCCTAATTATGTCACTTTCCAAATAACGACACCAAAACATGTAACGTTGGTATTTGACAATTCTAAAGAGAGTCTCAATATAACATTTTATGTAACCTGTGGATTCCTGA
>NW_019445950.1:0-1464 GCF_002814215.2 Seriola lalandi dorsalis
TTCAGGAAACACAAAAAACTCAACAAAAGAGTCACACTTTTGACATAGGCCATTATACAACCGGGGGTAGAATTGCATGTTCCCCTCAACTGAGGATTCAGGCGATTTTACCAGAGGTGGCCAGCATCATGAGGGGGTGAGGCAAAAAAAACATTTTTGTCAAAACATGACTTAGGCCATTATTTTAGGAAGGTGACGATATGCATGTTTATGTGCTCTTCAAATGACCATGATTTACCCCCTTGCAAACATCAGTGCACTGTCTGAGCTGTCTGTTTAGATTTGTTTGTCTCAGTTGGGGTGGGAGTCCACTGGGACATGACACTTAAACCATGTGATCCATCTAGTCAATCACAGCTGGATTAACCATAGCCTCTGGCAGTCGCCAATCAATAGACGCTCTGCAGCGAGGTGCCAAAGCTCCCAGCTGAACCCTTGCGAGGAGCAGCTCGGCGAAATGCAGCTAACTGGATTGTTGTTTAACGCCGAAGGAGCCATGGTCCTCCACAGTCCTCTACAGTCCTCCACAGTCCTCCACAGTCCTCTGTGGGATCTCCCCGTCAATATCAGTGCATCTCAGCTAATGGTTAAATCCAAATGAGAGAGAAGTGTGCTTGTGCTTTTCAGGTGCTCAGGGAGGTGGGGCACGCTTGGTTGGAGTGAGTCAAACACCCCACCCTGAACATTATAATTATTGCATTGATTTAAAGAACTACTGTCAGACAATCCCCAGATACTTCCTGCTCTGTAAATGCTCAGAGTTCCTACGTGCATTTAGCTGATTTTTGGTTTCTCATCCCGCCTTGTGCCCGATTTCCCTTTGCTCTTTCTTGCCCTGAGTGCTTTACATGACAAAACCACTACACACTAACAAACAAAACAAAACTGAAATGTGAAAAATAACTGACCCACCCACTTCTCAGCTCTTGCAGAGGCAAAAGAAGAAAAAGAAGACGACACAGGTGTAAAATGACAGTCTCTACTTCTCTACACTACTTTGTGTAATAACAGGTATTACCATATCTGATACAAACCGATTTACGTCACATAGCCTACTCCAGCATGTAGTGGCATTCAGTTCATTTACATCATGTGCTGAAGGTTTAAATGAACCCAGATTACAGATAATATTCAATTTAATGACACGAGAAGGAAACTTGAGATTGAAAAGCTTCACATCTTGAAGGATACACAAAAGGGAAAATGTAATCGACTTTAATCTACTATGAATTCAGAATGTAACCGCAAAAAGTACAACTGAGTCCACTGTATCCTGACAACACTGTAAAACTGCACAATGAGTTGAATGAAGGTAGAAAAGGGAACATGTTATCTGTGCTGCTCATGCCTGAAATAACACAGTAGTAGTAGTCCAGAGGTCCACAATGGTCGCAGCTCCATCATGGTAATAAATGCATGTGACTTCAATATTTGAGGACAGGAAATAACAGACAAGTTACAGAT
>NW_019445951.1:0-2451 GCF_002814215.2 Seriola lalandi dorsalis
AAATACTTTCTGAGGGCAAAAAAGAACAGATATATTAAAAAAATGATTATTTGATTATTAAAACTTTTAAATAATATATGCTCACAGCAAGACCATTTTTCAAATACTGTATATTGTAGGTTTTATCCCTAATAAATGTGTCTCCATGGTGTGTACCAAGACACACAACAAAGAAAAGAAAAATGAGAAAGAAACAGATTATTTTTGACAGACAACAAGGGTAAACACTGGTGTAGCCATTTCAAGATAAAAACCATAATGAAGATGGACAAATGACTCTTTGTGACAGACAGCTTACAAAATGAATCATTTTTCTTCACCCCAGTGTCTTCAACTTCACTTCCATTACTTTCCGAGAAAGGCAAAAGCAATACACTAAACTACCCACTGTAGCAAACAGTATTACAGCCATGACCATGACTCTGGAAAATTTGAGAGGAAAGATTTCATACTTGGTTCAAATGCAGTTTGTTTTCAGCTAACAGTGAAACTTGAAAAGAGTGGTATTGTCATGAGTGGCATTATGTGCAGCACTACTAGAAGACTTGGTGACTAAAGTATATATCCAAACTGCTTAATTTTCATATCGTCATATTATTTAGTTCACATATCTTCATATGGTGCTTTCAAGATTTGATGTGATTAAAAACAAAAAACTTTAACCTTGTTACTATTTCCACATGTTTTTTTTTATATAATACACATCATGAGAGAAATAAGCAGCCAAGGCCTTGCATGAGTATTTCCACCTTGGAACTGCAATGTGGTGGCCCTGAGAGCTCAACCCACTGCAACCTAAGAAAACACAAGCAAATAATCACACCACAAGCAAACAGAGGAACTTATTGACCTCAGAGTCACAAAGCACTGAACAACAAGTGCCTACCAGCCGGGTTCATCACTTTTTTGTGTACCCTGGAAACACTTCCATTTTGGCGTGTGCTACTTGTATACTTGTACTGTACTTGTACTATGTCTGTTAGGTTGCGATTTTGGTGCACAACAGATTCCTCATGTAAGTCTGGGTCTGACTGAGGCTCAAATGTGTGGCTGAATCTCTCTAAAGTCTATTCCGCTAACCATCTTTATACAAACTGCTCTTTCACTGGTCAACCCAGCACAAAGCATCGGCTTAAGTCTAAGGATTGCAATGTTCATAATTCAGTTCAGACATTTTGTTCCAGACTGAAATATTTTGAAAACTGTTGGATGAATTGCTATGGAAATTGGGACAGCTATTCATGGGCCCGGGGGATGAAGCCCACTGACTTTGGTAATTCCTTGACATTTCCCCCAGTGTCATCTGAAATATCTCATCATTTACCAGATAGACTGACACAAAATATTGTACCAACATTCATGGTTCCCAGAGGATAGATCCTGTCGACTGGCGATCCCTTGACTTTTTTCTAGCACCACCACAAGGACCACAAGACATTTGTGGTTTTAAGCATCTCAATAAATACTAAAGGCATTGCACTGAATTTGGTAAAACATTCATGCCCCTCTTACGATGAACTGTAATAACTTTGCCTGACTTCAATTTGTCCCATACTTTGGTTTATGATTAAATACCTATAAATCCAATAACATTCCCATGAGCCTCAGCTGTACTTTGTGTTTAGTCCTAATTAGCACTGATTAAAACAGCCAAACAATATAAAATCTTTTTTTTCTTTTTTTCCTGAAGCCTGTGGCTCACTGACATTATGCTTCAAACTAGCAGCAACCTACTGCTGAGAATGTAACATTTAAAATGCAAGATTTATAGTGTTTTTACACATGGGGGCAAATCAAATTAGTGGCTTGAGTTATGATGAGTGATGAAATTTCAAATAAGCTTATTTCTGCAAAAGAGCAGATGCTGGATGACTATGCACTTTCCTCCTCACTTTGAAAAAAATAAATAAGTGAGCAGAAAAATTACTAGCAGGGAGCAGAGACCGGGCAGACTGCATCAGTCCTCACAGATGGCTGTCTGATTCGGCTACATTGAAGGAAGACAGGCTGTCATTTTGTGTTTTGGGTTTATCATCATTAGGTGAATTGACAAGGCCCAAGCATCGTCTTTGTTTTCCTGCTCTCTCCCAAACACAAACAGAATTCACTGAGTTTTGGCAGACGTGCTTCGTTGCCGTCCCCTCAATCTGCTTGTCATGTGAATAGATGGAGTGGAGATTCATGAGTAGCTCCATCGCTAAACTGTCACAAGTTCTAGAGGACATATTGTGCCAAATGTGACTTTTCCTATGTGTAATTAATATGAAAAATCATGGCCGTCTCTTCCCTTCTGACATAAAATAAGCAGAAGTGCAAAGGACGCATTTTGACACAAATTCTTAGTTAAACTCTTCAACTGTAAAACAGCAGCCTCCTCTATCCACACCTCTCCTGAGGGTCCTTTATCTCTGCTATGAAGGGGAACTCTCTAATGTCAGCAGCAGAGATAAA
>NW_019445952.1:0-1471 GCF_002814215.2 Seriola lalandi dorsalis
AATCTAATCAGTTCATCCTTGAGCCTTTGAAATTTGAAGTTCCCTCAAGGCGTTAATGAGATGTCACATTCACGAGAATGGGACAGACAGACCTGACTGTCCCAGGTGTGGAGGCATAAATACAGATGTTTGTGTGAGCTAACTTTTGAATTTGAACATCAAAGTCTAAGACTCTAAGAATAGTCATGAACATGAATGATACAGTACCAAGAGCTGTGTTCTGGCATGGCAGCAGGAGTGGTGAAAACAGCTCATCCTTAATCAGCTCCAAAAGTGGCACAGAAATAGCTTTTTATCCAGAAAGCACTGGATAGGTCCATCTATGTACTAAATAAATGATGTGTGTATTTAATCCTGGTGATAGAATTGATTCAGCCCAAAAGAGCTGCAACACCCACACCACATATAGCAACTAGTCATCTTTTCTCCACCTCATTTTACACACAACATCCCCCTGGGGGCTTGACTTGCATGGAGTTGGGCATTATGTGGTTTGCTGCCAGTTGATCCTAGAGTCTGGATGATGCATTAGCCTGTCAACAGCATGATCTCCTTCATCAATATGGTTCACTGCTGTACCACAGGCGCTGGGAGATGGAAAGATTCCAGACAGACAATTCAAATCTTGCCAAGTGCACTGACAGTCTAACATCGACGAGACTGATGCAGCAAAGTGTTTATTCATGAAGCCGTGTTCCCGTCCAACACTTTTGTCCTGCTACCTCCTGTCAAAAACATCAGTAAATATCAGAGGCATGCGGTGACTTGTACCGATCATGGCAAAGAACTGTAAAGTAAGATGTGTGACTTCCTGGAGGATGAGCAGATGAACTAGAGCTACAGTATGAAGCATGAGCTTCATTACAGTTGTCAGATGAATGACCTGATCTTGGTGCTCTATATGCAAAGCTTAGAATTATATTTTGACATATTACTCACAGATTTACTTACTATTTAGACCCTATCAGCTCGATCCTCTGTGATCCATACAGTTTCTACAGCCTCCCACCACTGACTTACTGCTGTCTGTTCCACAACATCTCCTGGACCTCACACCAGTCAGTGATTGGTCCTGCTGGCCTCCAATCACCTCTCTGCCTCCTGTTTTTAATACTTGCTCACTCTGCTGCCCAGAGGTCAGAAGTCCTTTCTATGTAACACTGCCCGGTTTTAATATACTAAATATTTTTAGTAACTATGAATGACAGCTGGCCTGACTATCACTGCATTCACAATGAATGGTTCCATCTGTTAACCACAGAAGGAATCAAATCGAAGGATCATGAACAATGATTCAAAACAAAACCAGCAATATGTTCTTTGTTAATAAGCAACACCACTCATGCTTCAGTAGGTTGTGGCTGTACGTCCCACAATCGTATTTGTTGTGGAGAGGAGGACACCTCTGTGGATAATTCAGGCAGAAGTTACAGACTGTGCATTTAACCAGTCAGAAGAGGGATGATTAATC
>NW_019445953.1:0-1973 GCF_002814215.2 Seriola lalandi dorsalis
TTTTTTTTTACTTTTTTAAAAGATCAGGATGTTTACTTTGGATAGCACATAGTAACTGTAGTATCTTCAATTAATCCTTTCAGGGTGCAGGAAGATATACTGTACCTTGCATTATTTATGTCCATAGCGCATAATCTACATCTTCAAATTTCTCTTATTTTCCTAAAACTTTTGCAGACTGTGTTCATCCTCAGAGGCAGAATTTACCCCTGGTTCACTGCTGTGATCCAGCCCCCCCCACCCCCAAATCTGGCTGGCACTCCGCTCATCTCCTCTTTCAGCACATACTCAGGATGGCATCTCGCATCACTAGCCTTTGGTCCATATCATCTGATCCCAGCGCACCACAATGCTGCAATTAAGCCAGATCCAGCCATGCATATGGATCAGTTCTGTGCCTCTTAATTCCCTTCACTCTTTTGCTTGGGACAAAAAAAGAAAGGAAAAAAAACAGTACTCTCTCTTTTAAGCTCACAATTAGGCCAGCAGATTAATCTCCCTTCTTAATACTGATTTGGAAGCTACCAGGCCCATATGCTGAGAGTCAGCTGTGATGAAATGTCCTTATTTTACAGACTATCACCACCTCCGCCATATCTAGAGGGGATATATATATATATATATATATATATATATATATATATGTGCCCGAGCGAGCATATATTCCGCACTTCTCACTGCACACTATACATTAAACAACAGGTTTATTCCTGCTTTATCCCTCTGTGCATTCAATACACAGTGGGAGTCCACATAGAGCGTGGAATTCAATTTGGCCGCAGCCAGTCTTCATACAGCTGTGCAGCCTTTACAGTAGCAGGGATATAAAGTAATCTGTGTTAAAGAAACTCCTCTGATACCAAGTTGTTCATCCTTACGCTGCAATGCTCCTGCAGCTTCCTGTAAGCCTGCATAACATATAGCACACATGCACAACACACATATTGATAGCCACATGAACTGCGTCCATACATACAACACGCCTCGCTAGACTCCGCAGTGCTAATTACCCCATGCTGCGCGGCAGTGGAGATAATAACCGCTGTAAGACTCTCAGAGTGAGGAAGTAGCATGTGTGGAATGGTTTTCACATCCTCTTTCTTTACTCAACTTTAGCTTTGTTTTTCAGCCATTTTTTTTGCATTTTTTTTCTAACCCTGTGAAATTGCCCATTTGGATGAGAGCCAAATGGCTTAGTGTGCCCCAAAGAGAGCTCTGACTCCAACTTCCCATCTGGCAGCAATGCCCCTCACGCCCGTGTGCAGAAAGCAAATCACCAGTCTCTGCAATCCGCTTTCTTTCCTCCTATAACCTGTCTGCCTTTCTCACCTGTTTTGCTTTCCCTAAGGCTCGCTGGGACTGTAGTGACACTGCCGCCATGGTTTCACAACCTGGCAACAACCCAAACACCCTCTCCTTTTAAACATAATAATTCACCGCTGCTGTCTCGCTAATTGCAGCATTTTTGGGAGTATTTGAATGCATTTAGGCCAAATTACCAACATCAGTTACTGCTGGGATGAATTGATTAATAGACTTCATTATAATTAACCCCAAGTGCATCTTCATTTTTAGAGCTTGTTTCTGATTTACTTGTTCATAAGCATTATGAACAGTTTCTCATTTTCAATCACTCCGCTCAGCGAAATCAGCAAAACTAATAAAGATTCTGTTCATATTTAAGGAGATCTGCAAAGTGATGATACAATATGGTTTTATTTAGCAGCATAAGTAGCTAGCATAAGTAAATATTTACTCTTATGAGAATCAGAGATGTAAAAAAAAGTCTCTTTGCTGCTTTATATTCCTCAGCTACTGAAATATTTTCAAACTTTTTCTTCAGTGTTAGTTTCAGAAGTGTCATAAAGGCTGAATTTGATCTATACAGTAAATCCCTTCAGTGGAGAGTATAAAGATCCAGCACATCAAAGATATTATATCCTCTGCTTATTTGAAAAAAAAAAGGGGGGGGG
>NW_019445954.1:0-1476 GCF_002814215.2 Seriola lalandi dorsalis
TTTATTCATATAAACACATGTTGGAGTAGTCCTTTGAGTCTAATCTAATTTATGTGCAGTAAAGTATGTACATAGCACAGGTGTGTTTAAACATAAAAAAATGTATTTGTCCATTTGTTGAATAATTACAAGCGAAGCAGCAGCAACAATTCTGAACAATTATTTTATCTTATTTATGACTCAGAAATGTACTTATGTTCTGACTACATGCTAAGACATCAAACTAGTACTAACATCAATTCAGCTGATAAGATTAGTATGATTGAGACAGATGAGTGAAATAGCAGGAGCTCATTCACATCCAGAACCAATAGGGCAGAATCTTAAAGGGCTTATATGGTATTTAGATTATATTACCGCCAGGAGTTGACAGGCAAAGTCCATTGTTTGTCTGGTAGGTACAGATCCAACAGAATTTGTTTTATCAGAAGGGCAGAGGTCCTGCATAGCTCAAGAGTTAGGGCATAGAGCAAATGCTGCCAGGACTACATAGCCAACTTCTGCTGGGAGCCAACCTCTGCACCCACAATGTGCACTTACAGTACATCAAGTTACTTTCAATAAAAAAGATTCAGCTTATTGTATATTTTATATGAAAAGCATGCTGTAAGCAAACCACTGTGACCTACTGTAAAGGTTTTTTTTGGTCTGTTTTGTTTTTGTTTTGTTTTTCAAAGACTTCTTCCTCAAAGCACCAGTACATGTCTTTCCACCGATGTTTTCTGGACTGGTGCTAGCTTACTTTAGTGTTCATGTTCTGGGAGAACTCAAGGATGGTGTCCACTCTTGTCCAGGCATCCGGGTGCTCTTTTAAGTGTGTCAACACTTCTTGCGCCATTCTTTGCTGCAATAGAATTGTGAATGACAATTTAGATTCAACACTGAGGTGCCATGAAGAAACGTGCAACTGTATTTTAGAAAATTGTGGTAACTGTAATTTCTAGACATATCTGTGCTATAACCACCATGTGAATTTGTCAATCCTGGACAGATAAATTTTATGGTTTACAGCTTTTACATTTTTGGTTAGGTATGGGTTATAGAGAACTTGTAGCACTGGAAAACATACCTTGTCAAAAATGTTAATGGCAAAAATGGCTTATAAAGCATTTGTTTATGCTTTAAAACATACCTGTGGTCCCACCCCATGATATAGACAGTTCACCACATTATCCAGCAGGTTGATATCCAGTTTCTGGTTGAAGTCCAGCAGCTGCTGTGCTGCATGGTCTGCTAACATTGTCATAACTGCTGGCATAGAGCTCTGCAACAAGGACAGCAGAGGGAGGGGTCAAGAGTGCACAGAACACATTCAACAGGCAAAGTCATGTGAACTGTGTGTTTAGAAACAATTCCAAACAGCTGACCATGTAACAAACACCCCCTAGACCCACCAGTGAGCCATCATTTCAAGAAGTTAAACTCATGGTGTCACAAGCCTGTCACTGCTCAGAAACTACACAGAGAAAAGAAAAG
>NW_019445955.1:0-1726 GCF_002814215.2 Seriola lalandi dorsalis
TATCATTTGTGTGGGATTCAGTCCTAAACTGAATACACCTCTTGAAATTCAAATAAAAAGGTTCCTTGTGGATTTTCTTGTTAACAATGTTTGTATGCAGTCTTACTCACCATAAAACATTATGTGTATCCTTGAGATCTAACAAGCATGCCTCATTAATTGTGTTAAATGTATATATTAATTTCATGTAATTGACATTGTGAGAATATTTTTGGCCATATTGTCCAGCTCTACTGTCAGTTCAAAGTGACCATCAGTGGTGGGTAACAATAGAGAGAGGCCACTACCTGAATGTTTTGTACACTGTTCCTTGCTAATGATGATTAGCACTGTAGCTTAGTTTAATCCATGCATTTGGTCAACCTGACTCTCTGAACTCTGAGTGTTTTGCACCAGTATGCCCAACTGATGTAATGTGTTTGTTTTTTCTGACAAAAAATTGTTCACAGGATATGCTTTGAGATGTTATTGTCACGTCATCATGTAAATTCTATGCCATCACTGTTCACACACTCTGTGTGTTGCCTCAATACTGGCAGCTACAAGAAGAGATGAAACAAGGGATAATAATTAATTTAAAATGAGTGCTAAGAGATGAGGAGGGGTATTTGGAAGAGACTAGAGAGCAAAAGGAACGGACAAGCAATGATAATTGAAGCTTTTGCCTGAAATTGCAAAATTCAAATTAGGGAGTACAAAGTGGAAAGACTGTGCTGAAGCAGTCCCAAGGAAGGCTATTATTGTCTAAAAGATAACGTCACTTCACACTATTAAAAAGAAATCTTTACCAAAACAAAAGGAAAAAAAATGGGCACACTTTACTATCAGTGTATGACGTGTGAAAATCTTTCCTAGTAGTTTTCCAAAAGATGCCTAGACCTATAATCTGTGAGTTTGAATCTGACTGCTCTTAACAATGGAACAATGGAAGTGTCCTACTCCAGGGTTTGATAAGTGGCTCAGTGCTGTTCCAGTTCCCCTGAGATATAAATGCTTTCCCCGACATCTAGTGGGGGAATCTAGGCTAATACTGCTCCATATTGAATCTGTCTCTCTGCCCCTAGAGAGCAGATGCACTTTTAGCAGCCTCTATTGTGCCAAGATTCCCTTCCCCTTCCTTGGTGTTGCAGAGTTTTTTTGTCCTAAGTTACTTTACAGCTGTAAGCTGGCCTTTATGTCTAAAAACAATTCCTTTCTCACAGACTGTCATGTTTCCCAGCAAAAACTCATCTGTTACTCTGAACACAGTACAACAGTGCTGACAGTTTTATGCCGCTGTGGAGGCGACAGTCATGGGTGGAGGTATTATGTTTTTGGGTCCATCCATCCGTCTGTCTGTCTCATTGTCATCAAAGAACTATCTCATTAACGCCTTGAGGGAACGTTCATCAAGGATAAACTGACTAAATTTTGAAGGTCAAAGGTCTCTGTGACCTCACAAAACACATTTTTGACAATAACTCAGTTCATACGCTAATAATGACGCAATTTAACACAAATGTCTAATAGGATAAGATAACGAATTTTATATCAAAACGGTCAAAGGTCAACTTCACTGTGACATCATCTCAGGAACATTAGGGAAGATAGTGACTTTATTTCCTACTACTTGACTGAAGGCTGGGATGAAGATATAACACTATAAAAGCTACATTACATCATTGTAAACTTTCTCCTGTTCTCATTACAACTGTGAGACAAATAAAAGCAGTTACTTTTAAGACCT
>NW_019445956.1:0-1794 GCF_002814215.2 Seriola lalandi dorsalis
GTGAATGTTGATGAAAACATAGACCAACGTTTTTCTTTTCCTGTGCCTTAAGTCCATGGAGCCATTCCAAAACTCAGGTCTCCCTAGCAACAAACTGGATGACCAGCCCCACAGGAAACAGGGTGTTTCCATGGTGTCAGCTGATATGGGTCTGGTCAGCATGGTACGCCAGGGCATCCTGGCCCTTCAGTTGCTGCCTCCAAATTCCAGTGCAGGTATGTTTGCTTCAAATGCCCAGGGTTGTCGTTGTGCCAGGTTCTCCATCAAGGGTTTTTCTAAAGAGTTCGAGTCCTTCCCTAGAACCTCTTTGACCAAGTTCAAACATCCTCCAATAGTGAAAGTTTAGAAAACCTTTTATTACAACTTCAAACTCCACCACATACCAGAAAGTGTGCTTAGAGATGACAATAGAAACTCCTCTGTACACTGAGTGTGAGTGTGTGCGTTCGTGAGCGTCTACTTGCATGTGATTTCTGAAGTTGCAGTGTGTTGAACCCTCAGGGCAACAGTGTGATAGTGACATTGTCGTGTCATCACTGAGCGTGGTACGAGCAGGAGTGTAAATCTTCAAATGAACTAGGCCATCCAGCCACTTCTGAAGTGTCAGAGCTTCCTACTGTCTGCAGCCAAGGAACACTGTCTTGTTGTAGTCTTGACATGATGAGTTGTACAGTTGGAAGTAACAGTGCTCACTCTCAGACAGTCTGTCTTTGAGCACGTTCATGCCGTTGCAGTCACTTCCTCTCATGACAGCAGTATCATGGAAAAAGAATGAAAAGCTTGAGAGAGAAGTTCAGATTACTTTCACACAATAGAAGCAGATTGGAATTCTATCAGAGTTCATCATTCATCACTCAGAATTGAGTTATGAATTTAATGTGTGTGTTCCAGGTATCATTATAATCACAGACGGAGTGACCAGTGTTCCTGATGTAGCAGTGTGTGAAACCCTGCTGAACCAGCTCAGGAGTGGAACCATCGCCTGCTCCTTTGTGCAGGTACAGAGGATAACACGTTAATGTTGTTTGTTCAGCTTCATTTTTCAAGTGGAATGTCACAAAATATTCATGAGTGACTGTTGCCAGGTCTCAGTTCGGTCCTGTAGGTGTATGCTGTATTTGTGGGGTTGTCTTTTTATTGGTGCCTTAAGACATGTTAGGAATGAAAAGAAATGCTTACACACTAATATTCTTTACAGGTTACTCTGTGCTCTATATTCCATGTAAACACTTCCTGAATATGATGAACATCAGGGTAGAATTCATAACATTGTACTCAATGGTTCTGTCTGTTATAGAAAAAAGGTTCTGCAATGAACATGACTCTGTATCTTGATCCAGAGTGGAGGAGACTTGTAGAAGCTGCCAACACTCTGAATTGTGTTTGTGCTTTCCCAGGTTGGCGGTGCGTACTCCTATGACTGCAGCTTTGGATACATCCCCAACGTGGAGTTGATGAAGTTCATCTCATTAGCCACCTTTGGCTCGTACTTGCCGAGCTGCCCTGAAGTGGACCTGAACAGCCAGGAGATGAACGCCTACCACAAGGCCTTCTTAACCTACTCCTTCCTCAAGACCCCTGAGTCCATGAATTCAGAGTACTTCTGTGGTGAGACAGCTACACATGAGATAAGCTGTGACACTGAGTCTGTTTCTAGGTTATTACTTGACTGACAGAGAGATTTATTTTTTGATTTGTCAACTTTCTTTATTTAACTAAAGTCAATTTTAAATTTACAATGTGTGAAAAAAAGAAATATTGCACTCACCAAATAAAAAAACACTGACAAAAAAA
>NW_019445957.1:0-1583 GCF_002814215.2 Seriola lalandi dorsalis
GACCTTTAGCTGTCCCTGTAAATGTGTTTGCAAATGAGTTTCCCTTGACTGACCTCACTGGCCGATGTGTCTGGGAGAATAGAGCGTCTGGAGAACATGGTGGGCCGTGCTTAAAGCTGGACACAGTGGTAAGTGTTGGAAGCTTTTTCTTCTGGGATGATTGGTGATAAAAAAATAAAAAGGATTTTTAAAAAAACTCCCACCCACCTCACAGTTTGACCTCATGTTTATTTACTCTCTGCAGAGGCAGCTAACTGGTTTGTTTCCTGTCAGCTGCAGAGCCATGGACTTACTGCAACATAGACATCTGCTTCCTGTCATCTGCCTCCACCCATAACTACTGCACGTACTTCAACCACAGGCCGAGTGAAGCTGTGATTCATACACCAGTATCCCTCAAATTACTGACTGCTGCCACAATATCCACAGTTGATCTGGGATTTTTTTATGAACAGTGAATGCAATGTTTTGAAACTGCCGTAAAAGCTACTTATAATATTTTTTCTTAACACGAATATGATCATGGTGTGATGTTAAATAACCAAAGAAAATGAGTACTATTTTCATTGTTATCCTGTACTGTATTACGTATGTCTTGTGTCCAGTCTGTACAAAGATGCATATTGTATATAGTAGTTATTTGTGAAAATGTCTCATTGGATTGACGAAGTGATTTGATTTTAATAGAACAGCAAAAGGTTTCTTACATGAAGTGTTTTTTGCATATTTTCTTCATTATATACTCTCTGTTACGAAGGTTATATATATATATATGTGTTTGTCATCATCTATCATATGACATGACATTTAATGTTTGCTAAGATTTATAAATGTAATAAAAGAGACAAATTGGACAATAAAATAATCATACAGGAGTTGCACTTTTTCCCCCTTATAAGAGAGTGATACTGACAATATTATAAGTCAAATCACACTTTCAGAATCTTGTGTGGTTGACAAGTGAGACAATGAGATAAAATGAAAACACTCACCCTGGATTACATGCACACATCATGTCCTGTGAATCCATGGTTCCTGTGAAAGCTGAATCTGAACGGCAGACTGTGACAGACAGTGAAATCTACTATATAGAGAGGTAAGGACAAACAGTAAATACAATATATGGGTATTACTTAAAAATGTTGACGATAAACAGTATCAAAATCATGGTTTGAATTCATGAAGACTTTAAGGATTATAATTTTAAACTTTACCTGTCAGGATTACGATCTTATATCCTCCTATTTATTTAAATAGTTTAATACGTTAACTAATAACAAGTAATATGAACATTATTTAACTCCTGATCAATTCACTTTGAGCCCCTTATATTGAGTTATGATAAGTTTGGATGTTTCAAGTTGGACTTATTATGATAAATGTGACACTGTACCTTTATACAACCTTATAAATCATCTATCTATAGATCATTTGTGAGAACTGACATGTCACTGAAATCTGCTTCTGTAGATACAAAAGAGGCATTATATCACTTGCTTTTATATTACTGTAGATTTCTGTGACATGTATGTATTTCTGTGTCAATATAGAAAGATAAATATAATGGTGAAGCTCTGACATGT
>NW_019445958.1:0-2055 GCF_002814215.2 Seriola lalandi dorsalis
CTGGAAATAAATCATGTACTCATCTCGGCAGTAGCCCCCGTGGCACTCAAAATTTCCCTGGAATTTTCTAGTTCATCATATAATTCTGTGCAATAATACAACGTACAAATAATCATTCTGTAAATATTACAATCCATATAATAGTTACGATTTTTTGCCACAAAATGAAACATAAAATACATTCAAGGTCTGTGAAGGCGTCAGTCGCTCTGCAGAGTCGCAGAGAGGGAACCAGCGAGGTGAAGTGAGGACACAGGGACAACCAGAGTTTCTCAGATCACGTTTGATCACTGACAAGTTTCAGTTTCATTTGGCGGATTTGGTCCCAAATCTGTGTTTCTTGTAGGTTTGTGTGTTTGTTTTACTTCACACTGAATGAACACAGAAGAAACACTATTAAAGACTGTTCAGGTCTCTAATTATCTGCTGTACACAAAATTAACTCTTTAAAATGAACATCATCACACGCTGTTTTTCCCGCCCATCCTCAAGTGTCTGTGCACCACGCAGGCTTCGCATCAACAATACGTGCATGACAGTCCAATTAGGCTCCAAGAGAAACGCTGCACACAAGTTTCAAATAGAAATGGAATAGAGTCGGTTGCCATGGAAACACACATGTTTCTGTAACAGCACGCCACTGACTTCACAAAGGAAGCCTCGATCATCAGCCCCGTCACTGACAGGAAGGATAGAAAACGTCTCCAGAAAGACACTGAAAACACACACACACACACACGCACACGCACACGCACACGCACACGCACACGCACACACACACACACACACACACTGCTATACTGTGAAAACCTCGGAAGTTTGGTTGATTTTTTTGTTTTTTTTGAGGATTTTTTGATTTAAACTGAAGGATTACATTGTCATTTAAAAACAAGGCAGTTCTGTTCCTGAAGAGACGGCATTCTGTATACAAGGTTTTCCTCTGACAGCAGAGATGTGTGTGCACATAATCTCCCTCTTCATACATTCATACAAGACGCTACACAATCAACATTTCATTAATCTACTATAGTCCTCTTCAGTCAGGTCTTTGTGACCTGACAACTGGCCAATCAGAGCTTATCAGCGTCATCTAAAATAGCGTGTGATAGGACAAAGTGTCCCGATGCTGGTGAGCTGCAGCCAACCAGGAAAAGTGCAGGCAGCACAGGAGTCTGCTGTCAGTCCTTGTTTTTGTTTTCTTCAGCAGCCTGCAGAGTGAACACTGCAGCAGTTGGCTGTCAATCAAAATCGTGCTTTCATTGCTAAACGACTGCACTCCATGTGCTAGGAATTTAGTCACATATGAACCTGACAGTCTGTCGATCAAGTGTCCTTGTCATTTGAAAGAGCAACATGTAGCTGCCGCACCTCCCCGTCACTCATCCTGCTTCCGGGGTGTGATGATTGGACTTCCTCATAAGGGGGAGGGGGGTTGTCGGGGCTTTGGGTGGACAGGAGAGGGTGGTGACTGCTGTCCGATTGGTTGTTGACAGACGGCTGGTGACAGCTGGGAGCCTCCTGAGCCAATAGCAGCTGGGTGGGTCCAGGTGCTGAGCAGGCGGGGAGGCGCTGCCCCCAGCTTCCGTACACCGCCTCCTCGTAGGAGGGGAGAGAGACAGGAAGTCCGTCCACCATCAGGTCCAGCTGGTCTGAGGAGCGGCGGCTGCTGGAAGAGAGAGAGAAAGAGAGACAGAGTCAGTTAATGTAGAATAAGCAGCTGTAAGTGTTGTACAGGTGAAGTGTCCTTGAGCAAGACACCGAGTCCCTCTCTAATCCTGCTCTTACCTGTGTGATTGACAGGGGTAGAGGCGGGACTTGACCACCAGGCAGGCGGTGGTGGTGAGCAGGAAGATGGACACGCCCACCGCTGTTGTGGCCATGCTGGGCATCGAATCATTCGGCCTGTCGTCAGGGTTAGTGTTAGGACCGTCTGAGGAGGAGAAAGACAAATGTTAAAGAAAAAACACAAGCACAAAAACTGTGTCATCTGCTGCAGGAGGAACTGAGCCCACTGTATTCAGAGGAACTCATACATTAAGATGACACATTTCCTGC
>NW_019445959.1:0-1394 GCF_002814215.2 Seriola lalandi dorsalis
ATTCTAGGTACAGATGACTTGGTTCTTTGTCTTTGTGGATTTTTACCCAACAACAGTGGTGGCCTAAGGTTTTCAGTATGCTTGAGACAAAACCGACCGAGCAAAACCTGTTGTGAACAGACACACATAAAGACAGGGTGAAGGTTTTGTCACCATAACCACAGAATATCCGTTGGAATTACATCCACATTGAATGATTCCACGCCTTGCAATTTGTGTCCAGTGCCAATGAAAGAAGTCGTGTGCCCTTCATTTAGCAAGGTATTTAAGGATCTGGTGGTCACAGACACCTAACTATTAACTTTTATATTTGGTAAAGACAATCTGTCCCTAACCTTGTAGGTCATTCTAAAGGACAGGTACAAACAGTCCTTTAATTTGGATGACCTGTTTCCCTAATCATGTCTTGACGATGTTTCATTTGCCTCATTTTACACAATCACAGTAGAAAAAGGGATTATTTTTTAAAACATTGGCACTGCAAAAAAAAAATCATAATCATCCACGATATAAGATCATCAGATCGTTCACCTCTAATGAGTTCAGTATAAATCTGATGAAAAGCATGCATACGCAGAAATCTGCCCTTCAGTCTGCATTTCAAAGTGTCCTTGGGCAAGATACTGAACCCCAAATTGCTCCAGATGCATCATCTGTGAATGTGCGCATAGAAAAGCCCCATACGTGTAGGGGGAAAGGTGCTGTATGAATGTGTGTGTGAGTGGGTGAATGTAGCTCCCATTGTAACGCGCTTTGAGTCGTCAAAAAGACAGTGCTGTCCATTTAGTCATGACACTCCACGGAATATCATCATCGGACCACCGTTTACTGGACCTCGTGTCACTGGTGCCGCGTGTCGAAGGCCTAAAGAGAAGCTTCAAGCTCAAATACATTTCAGCTAATTGACAATCTGTGCTCAGCATCACATGGTTGTTATAGTAAGAGGAAAAAATCGTTTACTATATGTATTGTTAGTGTGTTTTGGGAATGCTCTCCATGTTTATAGAGGATGTGACTCAGAGGGAAGGAGCTGCAGGAAGAGAGTGAATAAAGTCCTACAATCGTTCGACAGAGATGAATGTGAGCCAGCCGAGGATTGAGTTTACTGTTGAGACAAAATTAAAGAGCTGGATATGAAGACGTCCTGGTGAGTGAGTCATACTGATTATCACACAGACAAGGAGACAAACACACGTACGCAGCTGTGCGCGCACGCACACACACACACACACAAACACACACACTTCTGGGGACAAGAGTACACACACACGAAAAGTTAAACACACAAGCTGGAGTGATCAGCTGCAGCCGTTATCTGTCCCCACAGAGTCTTAATCACACATATGGTTCTCGCTCTCGCTAACACACACACACACACACACACACACACACAC
>NW_019445961.1:0-2357 GCF_002814215.2 Seriola lalandi dorsalis
GGGATGGGGAGGGGTCGGGGGGGGTGGTGGAAATTCAATTTCCTCCCCCTGCTCGCCGGCGCTGTTTGGATAGCTTGGCCCAGGATTGAAGAGGGTGTGTGACACTCCAGATTACCCACTCACTGAGAGTTTGCTGAGAAAGTGGTGTCTGATCTGCAGCATGCCATGACTCAACACAGGAGGAATGTGGCACAGCAGAGCGCTGTCAGTCTGTCTGTCAGTCCGTTCTCTGCCATTTCCCTTACGATTTCTGAGTGAGTGACAGCACGTTTGTTCAAAAGATTTCCATTCGGACATGAATGCTTTATTCAGGTATTGATCTTGCGAGGGCAGTGTGTATGCAAATCCAACCTGTATTGACATCTGTTTATTTATTGATTGCGCATAATCAATACTCATGTTAAACAGTCCGTGTGTTGAGGTTCCTTGCTTAGGATGCACCGTGGTGAGTCAGTTAGATTGTTCATTGTTTTCATTAGATTGTTTGCACTGAGTCTTATTACTAC
This sequence comes from Seriola lalandi dorsalis, assembly GCF_002814215.2. Classification (NCBI taxonomy): domain Eukaryota; kingdom Metazoa; phylum Chordata; class Actinopteri; order Carangiformes; family Carangidae; genus Seriola; species Seriola lalandi. Next base: position 507 of record NW_019445961.1, read on the forward strand.
ATGTTAGACCTCTATGTATTACTAGTATATCTGTTTTACATTGTATGTTATTAGAGTTACTGACACTTCAGTTTAGGGACTGTTTTCTTTTCACTACACTGATATTTTATTTTTTTTAATTTCCATAAAATCCTTTGAATGCATTTAATTGCATCAGAAATTCATCACATACATTGGCTCCTGTTTCCTAAATGTGCCTTTCTACTGTTCACTGGCTTCTCTACACACATCCAGCATCAGAATTGCTTTGTGCCAGCCACTGTTATTCATAGGGAGGGAGTAAAGGTCAGATTATCTTAAAAAAAAAAAAAAAGCCTTGAAAACATCTTGTTTGAACACAGGCAGCAAAAGTGTTTGTACCTGAGCCAAACAGCCACACTCAAAGGCGGGGTGAGAGAGCCGGCTGCCTCAGAGGGGTGGAAGATGTGATAAACATTAATATATGGGAAAACTGCACATTCTCAGACAGTCTCTCCTGGAAGGCATTCAAAGGGCTGCACTTGCTTGTTTACACAAATAGTGCCGCGAATCAAAAAAAAAAAGAGAAAAAAAAAGAAGATTTATAGAAAGAAGGTCAAACCTAGCTTACTCTCTCACCTTCACATGCTGGGCCAGTCGGGGTGTGGATGTCTTTTTTTTGATGTCACAGCTACAGAAATTTCCTGACATAGTTCCTCCTAGTTGCAATGATGTTAGGGAAGGTACGAGGGGAGGGGGTTTTTCGAAGCTGTTTCACTGTCCAACAAGCACTTCTGATGTCACATCTCAACAGTGTCAAACATAAAGACGCTGCTACCTTGGGCCATTGCACGCTGCTCGGATTTCACACCTCCACACCACACACAAAGTGGAGTCAGTTTTAGCTTTGACCTTGTTTTAGATGACCTTTCTGTGCACAACTAATGAGGTGACAGTTTGACGAAAAAAGATTTCATGCACCCCGACCCTTCGTGACCGTCAGGTTCTTACTTGTCTTCCTCTCCACAGGAGGATAATGTGCGTTGTAACTGAAATGCATAATTCAAAAATTGTCCTGGCAAACATTGGTGACGTAATCCTGTGTAACACTTTACCTCAACACTATGTCCTGTGTCCCACGGCTCATAACTGCTAATCTTGCGCAGTGGGCCTCAGTCTTGTCCTCGATTTCTCCCACATCTCCATCTCCTCCCAAAATGATGGCGCTGTCATCTCCTCATTCTCCTCTTTATGATTCATACTGTTTGCTCCGGTTTCAAAAAAAATCCATCTGCAGCTAGGAACCGCATTCATGTTGCACAATCACTGCATTTTGTATTAATGAATAGTTGGCTAGTACCAAGCCTCACAGAACAGGCTGTCCTAACTAATGACACATTTACATAACTCATCCCCCCATTTGCTCCATGAAAGACAATGTCCTCCATCCGAAATCTGAATACAGAGCAACTGGTGAGCCTTGCAGTGACTGGTGTCCTGGTATCTTCATATACTGCACTGAGGTGTTTGTTCGAGCGTGCAAACACACACACAAACATATATACAATGCTGCAGGGGGTTGTGTTCCACCTCATCAGGAATTTCAATTACCTCTGCATTGTTTGTGCTGTTGTTGTTTTGTTTGTTTGGCCTGGTGGAAAGCTGCGATAGGGATCAGGGAAGGTGGTGTAGTGACACTCGAGTCGCTCGCCTCCTCATTACTCTCAGCCACCGCTCTCTCACCTAGCCGTAAAATGGAGGAATGTCTTTAAAGCCTCATCCAGTTTTTACTGGGGCGCTGACCACTTCATCATACGCAGATGTTGCTGTGTGTGTGTGTGTGTGTGTGTGTGTGTGTGTGTGTGTGTGTGTGTGTGTGTGTGTGTGTGTGTG
>NW_019445962.1:0-1536 GCF_002814215.2 Seriola lalandi dorsalis
TCTGCAGTATTACCTCTACAACTGGAAGTGTCCCCCTATGGACCCTGATAAGGTCAGCAGCATTGTTTGTCTTGGAAAACGATTGTCACCACATCAGTGATCGGTCAGCATCGTTGATGACAGATGAGGTTATTTAGCATACATAATGTAGTAGTGGAAGTTTGCAGTAGTTAACATTTCAGTTTTATATGAAGCTACTGCTTGTTACGCCACAGCCTATGCATGTTGCACAATAAAATTAAGTGGGCTAAAATGCTATTATCAAGTTCATTTATAATATTGTATAAAAAGAGGTTAAGTTTGCTTTTCAGTCCACAAAGGCTCAGTTGTGAGAAATCATGCTTCATAAACTGAATAAAAATAATTAGTAGTAGTGATTTAGTAGTAATGTATAAGAAAGTGTGCATATCTTTAATTCTACTAAATCAGGTTGCACCATTAAAACTTGATGTGTGTTAAATGCCTTGGCTAGTAAAGCATGTAGCAATATGTAAACCTGCTGCTATTACTATGACTGTGACTTTAAAAGCTGTAATATAACCCTCAAAAGTAACATTGTTAGGAGGCCAAATGTCATATTAAACTTAACCACCAAACAGCTGTGTTTTATGTATATATGTATACATGTAGAAATCTTTGTGTTATGAGTAAGAGAGAAATATCTGAATAAGCTAACCTAACCCACAGAATTTGGATGTTTAGTCCATTATTATCCTTGTCATGATGTTTTGTAATTTGAGGTATATTGGAATCACAGTGTCACCGCTGATATTTCAACATCATTACAGCTTTTACTCCTCCGTCATAATATTAGCAAGATAACATTAGTTCTGTCATTTAGCTAGTTCAGTTAACTGAATTAGCTAACAGGTGAATCTCTGTTTCAGGTTGGCCTCGTCCTTCAGTAGCAGGTCTCTTCATGGCTGCTACACAAAATACTGATTGAGAGGTTTTCAGCGACCTCTGCCTATTCCTTACCTGGACATACAGGTAGCCCAAGCTAGACAATGAGAACTACAACCGTAAAACCAACCTGGTGACCGGGAGGCGGTTCACCCGGCACTTGTGTCATCAAGAACATTCTCAGTTCACCTGGAGGTGAAAACTCTTAAATCATCAACATCCTGAATGTGAAGTCATGCTATGCCTGAGATACTCATACAGTACAATGCTCCTGACATGAACACTCACATTTAAAACAAACCAATTTGACATTCAAGAGGATGCCTTGACATTTGTGAATTTTGTTTAGCTCTTCCTCATCAGACACTTTGTTACAAGGGCCGGGCGTGTCATTTAATTTCACTGACATGGAAGTAATGTAAATGATAATCAGCAAGTAAACATGGCTAGATATAATTAGCAACTTTTCTAATTTTGTTAATCCTGTCCAAACGATTATTATTCCCATCTGTTCTCATATCATTGTGTTCTGAAGTGTCTCTGCTGGCTTTGTTGGAGCCTCAGTAGAATTAGAAATGCTGAGAAGGGGTTTCTTTGATAGCTGACATATAAAGAGATTTTTTTTTCCCCCCC
>NW_019445963.1:0-1514 GCF_002814215.2 Seriola lalandi dorsalis
ACATTTATAGACAAACCCAGAAACAAATTACTAATATGCAAGAAAAATGTTGTAAAATTCATGTAATTTACACAAAATTACACTCTACTCGCATTTTGACAGATCTAGCTAAGCTAGCCAACTGCTAACATTAGCTTTGTGTACAATCTTCTAATTAAACTCAAGCAGAAAGCGAACAGATGTATTTTTAAAAATATAAAAGAATTAACCAAATGGAAGAATAAAATGATAAAATGAATAAGTGCGTTAAGACTTCATCAGCTCTGTCAAGACCTGAATAGATTGTGATCTACGTCTAAATTAATTTTATAACAGATTTCTTATTTAATAGTAATTCATTTCTGGGTCTGTCCATGAATGTGAGTAAAATTAGAGCAACACAATAAGGACAGATCATGTGTGAATCACAGACAGTAACCTTCTCTGTGTACCGTTGGGTTTTAACCAAAACAAACCAATTAGACCAGCGCACACGAAAGAAAACTGTTTAAAGGTCATGACATTTCAGGACTTCTCCAGAATGGTGGACTGATTGGAGCTTCCTCCAGAGCTTTCAGGAGACCAAAAGAACCATCAGGCCTAGTTACTGAAGCAACGCGGCGTCACTTCACCTCCAAGGGCCTTAAGATTTAATGTTAGTACGACACAGCTGCAGAGAGAGTTTATCTCGTCATCATGTCGCCTGTACATTGACCTCCACTGTTGGGTCTTAATTCTTGATAATAAGGAAAAGTTGGAGATTAAAGAGGACAGAGATATTAGTGTAGGAGGATGACAAGGGTGGGGATAAGTGTGATGACTCCCTGGAATTACTCAATTATCACTGGGCTTCATTTCATGCTGTCAAACAAAGTCACATCAGATTTCAAGATGAGGGCAGGTCTTCTGTGTGTCGTGTTCTCACATCATTTTCCCTTATAAAATAGCTTTCATTTGTACAGTGACGCCAGGTAATTAAAGCGATGAATCAAGCTTTCAGTGTTTTATGTTCTCAACAGGATTTATTTGTGCAGGCCACTTAGATGCAGGGCTGCAATGCACAATTCATCACGTAGTATTCTATATACAAAGATATGGAATATCTACGTGAACGCAATAAATCTTTAGCAGCGTCTGTTTCTCCTCCTCGTTTCTCTTCCTGCCTGCCTGCCTCACTTGTCCCATATCTCCTCATCACGGCGCTGTGATAAATCTAAACTCCCTCTCAGTAACAATAAAGCCAATTACAGTAAACCCACCTTCCCTTTGTACGAGCGTATTAATTCATCTCATATTCATTGTGCATACAGCTGAAGGAAACAGGACAGTGGCTGTTTTGGTTATTATGTCTTCTGGTTTATTGTAACAGATCAAAATGAATTATAGTACCCAGGAGTATTTCAGCTTCACACAAAGACCAACGGTAGGTAGAGAAAAGGTAATTCTGTAATGATCCATAATGAGAGTCTCTAATAAAGCAGATTTGAATTTATGTAATGGTGTGAATGCATGAAAAGTTGAACAGAAATTGGAAA
>NW_019445964.1:0-1433 GCF_002814215.2 Seriola lalandi dorsalis
TCTTATCAGACGATAAATTTAATTGAGTCATGAGGTTCTGATGTGAAACTGCTCAAGGAATGAGTTGGTGTTTGGAGGGTGGAGTTTTGGCACCACCTCCTTTCCGCCAGCTATCTGATCATTTGGGAACAATGAAGGTCTTTCACTGGCAAAGACACACGGAAGGTCAGGGCGGTGGATTCAGCTGTTTATTGTTTGACGTTGTATTTGATATCAAGGGGTGTAATGCTGATATCGGTGGTTGTGTTGTTTCAGTCTGGTAGTGTGTGTTTTAACAGCTTGTTACTGAATACTGCCCTCATGATTCCACTTTTATTTCTTACTGGCCCATACGTTTCTGTGTAAATCCCAATCTCACAGATAACAGTACAGAGTCATACATGTATAATAAGGATGTAAGGTGTATCTTACCTGAGTGCTTCCCTTCTGATCATGAGATCATGAGAGCCATTGTTAAATGGGAATTCAGCTTTATTCCATGAGTCAAATTTTCACCCTCATTCCTTTTTAGTAATTCTAAAACTGTATTCACCAAGTTGTTTGCAGAGATCCTGAAACCCTGGCAACACTGGTGAAAACGCACCACATGCAGTCATATGAACAGACAGGTTGCTAAAAACATTTTTAAAAAAGGAGCCCAGAGAACTGTAAAACTCTTACAAAGCGACTGACTGGAGAGGAACCCAACCGGTCTGTCCATTCTCCCATGACCAACTGCTGTTGTTTTGTTGTTGGATCCATTCTGAGTAAAAACTTTAGAGAAGATCAGCCATTTCAGAAAAACCAGACACCAACATCAAGCCACGGTCAAAGCACAGGCTGCAAATAAGGATGGACGTAGCCTCTGTGATGTCACCTATCGGGTTCCGAAGAGCAGTTTTGAAGTTCCGAATGAGCTGCTCCGCCGTCGCCATGTTGGCAGTGTCTCACTCCGCCCCTAACTCCCGGCTAATCCAAAAATGGTCAAAGAGGTGGGGCATGTGTGGAGCAGGGACTTCAGTTCATGCTGGCTTGTGGCGAGCATGTGCTCGCGCACCTGTCACTCAAAGAGGCCACGCCCTCAATTAAGCAGAACTTTAAGTCTTAATAAAATGTAAACAGGTTTCCTTATTCTGATGTTTGATGTGAACATTAACTGAAGCTCTTTTCCTGCATTACACAGCTGCCACATGATTGGCTGGTTAGATAATTGCATGAATAAACAAGTGTTCCTAATAATGTGCTCAGTGATTCTGGATGTATGTGGCTATATGATAGCGTCTTGGTTGGATGTTGTAAAAGCAACAAAAAATTTAATCACAAAGCTGATCAAAATTAAACATAAACTTGTAGTGAATGTGATTTTCCTTCATCATCATCATCATCATCATCATCATCATCATCATCATCATCATCATCATCATGATAAAACATTGTTTTATTAGGCTACTGAA
>NW_019445965.1:0-1465 GCF_002814215.2 Seriola lalandi dorsalis
TTATCCCTGAAATGCAAACATGACAAAACGTATATCTCACACCAGATTGGAGATGCCAGATGGAATAGGGCTGTCTGAATTGTTGTAGATCTACTTTGACAAGAAAGAGAGTCTCTGGTGTTGTTGCTGTGTCTTCCTGCCCTGCAGCTTTTCTGCCAGAGGAATCTCTGGAGCTTACAAGTCCGCTTTGTTCCTGGTTTTGATGCGATAAAATCCCTTTTTTTTCCCCCCACCTGATCAAAGATTAAACTTCAGTATTACGCCCGAGACTGTTACCTGGCTGGTGATGTCAGAAGGCATGGGCGATGGAGGCTTAGAGTGGGTGTTGGCGTCCTGCGAGACAAAGCCTGAGTCGTGGGAGGACACGCTGCTGAGCCGGTGGGCTCCTGCAGAGGGCATCTGGAGGAGACTGTTGACAGGACATCACATCAGTATATAACTCAACATACAGGATCGTGATCAAGATTCTAGCACATATTTTCTTCCCTTAATTTGTTTTTATCTTTTTTTTCTGAGAATCTATGAGCAGGCTGTGGCAAAAACAGAAAGAGCTAGATGAAAAATTGATCACAAAAGCTGTGAACATGAAGGCAGTGTTATATGAAAATTCTAAATGACGCCATTCTTCTAATTTTGGTGCATCAAACAGCAAAAAAAGTTATCCCTTCTTTGATTTTTCTTTCCCTCTGAATATTAACAGATGTCTTCTTTTCGTCTCCTGTTGTGTCGTTCTCACTCAGCGTTGCTTCTCTTTGTCACCCACCCTATTTTAAATGTGCAACTTGTACTTCTCACCTTCCTCTCTCACACTTCCTTCTCCCCCTCTCCCTCTGGACTATATCTGAAGTAATCACTGTCCTCTAGGATGAGGATTAAGGAGGAATGCCAAATTAAACATGACAAATTAAATAACCTCATACGATTTCTCTGTCCTGTGTTTTTTTGTGTTCTGTGTTCACTAAGCTTGTTGTTCTTCCATCCAGTCTTTGAGACTTCTTTTCATTATATCACTGTTGTAGTGGGAAAATCCTGTAACATCAATCTTGGGAGTTTTTTATATTCTACCAACAACTGAATCATGTCATGTTTCTCCACATGCAAAGGAAATTCAGTGACAGCTTTTCAGACTGAGTAGATAAATGGAAAAATATGAAGCGGTCAAGCCCAGACTGAAGTTTCTGTAAGTTCCAGAACTGACATTTTGGAGATATGTGTTTTTCATGGGAAAGTCTAATTTTACCCTAAAAAATCAAACTAACTAGGATCTACAACCAAAGTCTGTGTTAAAATTTGTCAATTAGTCAAACATACTGTATAGTCAGTGGCTGAAAATACAGAACACTATTTAATCTGCAGTGTTAATTGGTGGAAATATCAAGGAGGTTCTGTTAGCAACTAAGCAAGACGAGGATTTGTGACAACAAGATTTGATATTCCTCTAACATTAAAGGTTTTTTTTTTTTTT
>NW_019445966.1:0-1468 GCF_002814215.2 Seriola lalandi dorsalis
CTGATGATGGATTCTTCGACTTGTCCATCTGCAAAACAGATTAACATGTTTAGAATATACAACTGAAAGGACATTGCGGTTAATCCTAGGTTTTCACTAAACACTGAGAGACTATCAGACAGCTTAACAGAGACTGATACCGTTTGGATCAATGTATTTAAAACTGAAATAAATCAAATCATTATGTTGCTTTTTAGAGCAGCAAGTCTAAAACTATCAGCTTTGACTGTGTAAAACATGAACAAATCATTCAAATATTTAATGCAATATTTAAGACCAAGAAAAGCTTCAAATCTTCCATATTTTTATTTCTATTTCTACAGCAGTGGTTATCAAACTTTTTTCTGGCATGCCCACCTTTAGAGGGCAAAAAAAGTTAACAATCTAATCCAGACCTGCACGGCAGAAAATTTAGAGTCATTCATCGGACAGGTATTCTGTGACATTTGTCTTTTGTGCTTCAATGCATAAAACATTGAAATATGCTTCATGCATTAAAGCATATTATCAACATGCCACAACTTCTCCCCTTGCAGCTTAACACTAAGTATGATCATAACAGGATCATCTCATCTTACTCTCTTGCCAAAACTTGAACCTCTTGAGCAATGCTTTAACTCTCTGTTTACCTTAGACACCAGGAAACATTTCTCTTTAATGGTAACTGCATTTGGTAACATCTCCCCTCCCTGTTCTCACCAGCACCAGGCAAGTGTCCACCAAGGCGAAGGTCCCTGAGCGTCCAATCCCAGCGCTGCAGTGCACCACTGAGGGCCCGTGCTCCGCACTCAGCGAGCCAAACTCCCGAACCTTGAAGAGGAAGTTCAGGAAGGAGGCAGGAGATTCCGGGACGCCAAAGTCAGGCCACGTGGTGTAGTGAAAGTGGTAGATCTCCCTTGATTCCCCCGTCTACGACAGAAAACATGTGATGTTGGCCATGATTGGAGGACTGCATTGAGTTCTGCATGACTGGGGTGATTTGTCACTAGGAAAACATCACACACACCATGAAATCACAGCATTTATCTTCCACATGCATTTAGACTGAGATGCTGGGAGTAATGGACTGCAATAAGTAGACACATAGCAGTTTTCACTACACAAAATACTGGACCAGTCCAGATTTTGAAAAGGTTACATTATCTAATAGTCTCCCATCCACACTCACCTTTGTGTTTCGCAGTTCTAGCACTCGGATTGTGTAATAAGATTGGTCCTCCTCTGAAAGTAGCCTGACAACAAACCCTGTGTCTGTGAAAGACATCTGTAGCTCTTCTGTGGTTGGCCAGTACTGTGCACACTTTTCCTGTTAAGACAGAATCAATTAATTCAGTCTTGGATAGGAAGCCACATGCTCTGAGCTCTCTGAAGGGCGTGTTGACTGAGGCATTGCAGGACAGATGCAGTGAATTAGTTAATCAATCTTTATCAATACCCAAATACCATTATCAGTGTAAAGGAATGTTCT
>NW_019445967.1:0-1865 GCF_002814215.2 Seriola lalandi dorsalis
GAGTAAACTGAATCATTTATTCTGCTAGATGCTTCTATCCTTCCATTAGACTGCAAACTGTATTTTCACTCCCTGTGGAGATCAACAGATGTAAATTCTAAATTTACTGGTTCACCGTATGTGTGCAGGTCACATCGCTGCACTGTACATCCCTGGTGGGTTATGGGTAAGTGTTTCCTGCAGGGAATAGGATGAAGACCACCGGAGCTGCTGGATCATCTTTTACAGCTGGCTGCTGCTGCAGACAGCTCTGTGTTGAAACTATCATCATCATTATCAGCCCCATTACACTAATGGAGGTGCCCTGCCGTTGATATTAATACAGGCCATTAGCAGGCTATGACATCATCAGTCATCACCCAGCACTGCATAGACAAGAGGATGTGTTCTCAGCATCTATCACATCACAGTTACTAAAGCGGCGGGATGTGACATCATCACTCATGAAGCCCGTGTTGTGCAGAAGATGTGACATGACTCATGAAGTCACTACTCACACAGTTACTTCACTGATCGTATGTCGAGGAGCTCAGATCTGACATCATGTAACTCTAGACAACAAAACACACTGGATTTCATTTATGATTAATGATGTCAGTGATGATGTCAGCTGTCACTGGATATGATGTCATCATCACCTATTGATTTTGGTGCAAGAAATTTACATTATTAATTCTAATGAATCTTTTTTACAATGAACAAATTACAATAGAGAATTTATATAAAATAAGAGTTGAATACACCATTAGACCATAGGTATATCTAAATATGGCTGGCTCAGGAGGCAGAGCAGGTCGTCCACTAATTAGAAAGTTGGTGGTTCGATCGCCGGCTCCTCCAGTCGAAGTGTCGAAGTGTCCTTGGGCAAGATACTGAACCCCACCTTGCCTGATGTTCCATTAAAAAAATATAAGTGGCTAAGATCATTCCAAAAATCTTTCACCTTGTTAGATTCATTAATAAAGATGAATATCAATCTCTCATTTTTTTAAGTAAGTTTTACAAATATCAGTCAGTGCATTTAGTTAATAAGGAGTTCAGAGGATAAACAGTATATTCTGAAAAAGAATAGTTTGACATTTTGGGAAGAATATGCTATTTCACTTTCTTTCTGAAAGACGAAAAGATGAAAACCTCTCTGTAAATATGCAGCTTAGCTTAGCTCAGCATACAGACTGGAAACAGAGGGAGACAGTAAGCCTGACTCTGTCTAAAAGCTCACTAAAAAACATCTTGTTTGTTCAAACTATATAAAACAGTAATGTAAAAGTTGTAGTTTGTGGTTTTAGTGGAGTGTTAGTTCAGTACGTCATTGTTGTTTTTACACTTGCTAAATAAACAAATGAGCTACAGTAGATTCCCTCTTTATGCTAAGCTAGGCTAATGTCTCCAGGCTGTGGTTTCATATAGAACAGATCTGAGAGTAATATTGATCTCATCAAGAAAGGAAATTGGTTGCCAAAATATCAAATTATTCCTTTTACATGTAAGGAAAAGTATTATTTGCAGGGAATCAATCAGGCTTCTTCAAATCCAAACTAAACTCCAGCAAAAAACCTTTTGACTTCCTCAGTGTAACTGAGTTGACATTTCATTAAGGGAAAGAGTCCACCAGGAACTGATACAACCAGGGAAGTTAGGTGCTTGGGGCAAACTGGAAATTGGAACCAGACTCATGTGATAAGAAATGTCAAATAGATCAGATAAGAATAAAATATTATTGTCATTATAACTTATTATATACTACTGTATATATAATCACATCACCATAATTTATTAATGTTAAGACAGAAGACACAGTGCACTATGTAATTAAATTAAACTGACATCATCAATGATGGTGCAGATCCTGGTTCTGCTGATCA
>NW_019445968.1:0-1555 GCF_002814215.2 Seriola lalandi dorsalis
GGGGAGCAAATAAGAGACTAGAATCCAAAGTAGACCCCATCTGGGGCCAGAGGCCAGACTCAATGTGTATTTTTTTTCAAAAAGTTCAAAATTACATTTTATAAGGTTTGATTTCATTTTCATTTCATAAATTGTAACAAATGAAGGTTAACAAATAGGCAAATAAAATCTGATTGGCTGCAATCAGGGTCAAAACTGCCCATCGGAGGAGTTTAAATGAAGGTGATGTAATCTGATTGGCCGGCCTGTTGTTGCTGAATTAAGGTCAGGTGAAGCGATGGATTTGAAGTTTCAAAATGAGTTTGCTGTGACGCGAATGGCCATGTCACCAAGTTGTAATCAGGGTGACGGAGAGGTGCCTCTACCTGTGTGTGTTTGTGTGTTTGTGTGTGTGTGTGTGTGTGTTTGTGTGTTTGTGTGTGTGTGTGTGTGTGTGTTTAGTTTCACAAACTTGTATTACACAAAATGCATACACAAGTAATGAACACACAACCTTTCCACTCTGGGATTTCTCCAGTGATATAGAATTAGTACCATCCTCTTCCACTCCGCACACACCCACGTACGTACCATCATTAACCTCCCTGCTGACCTTTGACCTGACCCTTGCGATAAGGTTTACTCTGATTTTCTCCAATCCCGTTAAGAGCTTTACAAATGCTGCCTGGCTGAAAAGATAGATTACCAGGGATGGAGGGGGGGATGGAGGGATAGCGGGACCAGAGGAAAGATGGAGACGGAGAGGAGGGCTTGAACAGATATGGATTATTGGAGAATGATGACTTGCAGTTATAATATCATAGTAAGATACAGAAAATCATAATTAGCCAACATTTAGAGCCAATGAACTCAATTACAACTTTTCTGTGCCAAAAAGTCCAGATGTTTAAGTGAAGAGTAATTTGCAGGGAATAATGAGTGTCATGCCTCAGACCATCCACGGCATGTGATGGAGAGAAAGATGGAGGGAGGTGGAAAATGAGAAGCGAGACGTTGCACGGGTTAATAGGTATTCCTGGTTGCCTCCTAATGAGTTCCTCAGTGAGAGTGATTGAGGAGGTTTGATCTGGATGCCTCATCATGTGCAGAAACAAGCGTGTATCCTGTTTTATATGCAGGACCCACATGCTAACCCCAACCCTAATGCAACATTAACACAAATGGAAGAAGGAGCATGTGAGGTCTTTAAAAAATGACAAAGGAGGAAGAGATGGAAAAAAGCAAGATATGAAGGATGGCAAAGAAAAATAAGGAAAGCAACGGAGTAAAGAGGGGAGAGGAGGCAGAAAGAAAGGAAGGAAGGAAGGAAGGTGGGTAAGAGCTATGATAAAACAAACTACAGAACAGAAGGGATAAAAGAAGGGAATAAATAGGAAAGAGAAGGAAGAGGTAAAGATGCGAGGAAGGGAGAAGAGTAGAGAGGAGGAAGGATCAAAGACAGCTCTCCAATCCAGTCTGATGGTTAGCTGGGATCAGCGTCCACTGCTAATTGCTAACGAAGCTATTGAGAGTGCCATCAGATACACTGATCTTACAGTGATGGATTCAGTCCTGA
>NW_019445969.1:0-1463 GCF_002814215.2 Seriola lalandi dorsalis
ACAATAATGATTAGCATTGAATTAGCACCGAACACAAATAAATCAGTTTCACAATCACAGATATTTCATGTTGCCTCACCTTGCCAGGCAGGTTTGTGTTTATGCTTGACATGTGGCTAAATGTTAGTGACATTACTGATAGTTCTGCTCTGTTGGAGGGTTGAGACACACAGGTTTGTAATAGTATAATTACAGCTTCTAGATGAATGTGGTGATTACTTTCTTGGAAATCCATCCACACATTCGTGGATGGTTGACAGGCTCTGCAGTGTCTTTCAGAGTCTGTTCTGTTTGTTTCAGAACATGATGAACTTCACACAGGTTGTAGGTCTGTTTCAGAGTGAACCAGTTTAAGAATAAACAGATACTCCTCAGTTCAAAGACTTAATCTTGAGTGAAGCAGCTTTAGAGACAGTGAGACTTGCTGCTTGGTGAGACACAGCTGTGAGGAGAAAACTATTTCATTACTGGGTCATTACAGGGGTTTGTGCTATTTGCTGCAGCAGTGAACTGACATTTATACTGATCTTTACTATAAACCTCAAAATGTTAATTAATATTTCCAAGGTTATTCTGTTTTTTACAAAATGAATTTTTCTGTTGGGGTGCTTTGTATGTAAGTTCTCAGATCTTTTACATAAGTCAAAGCAGAAATACCACAATGTCAAAGTCCTGTATTGAAAAGTAAAAGTACATACATATTAGCATCAAAATATACCTGTAGTACCAAAGTACTTTAAGTGCTAAATATGCATAATGGACGATTTCAGAATATTGTATTATAATATATTATTATTAATTGTTAATGCAGCCCTAACCCTTCCCTCTGAAGGGTAGTGGAGTAGAAGTATGAAGTAGAATTAAATAGAAATACACAAAAATAAAGAAATAGGCAAAAGTTACAGAAATAGTGACTTTTTAAAGTGTTTTGGAATCATGAGATTTCTAATGAATAAAACAGATTGTGGATGGAATCCAATGGCAATCACAAGCCCATCCACAACGTTTAGAGGGTAGAGCTGAGATCTTATAAACCTTTTGCAAGATTAATTGGAACCTTCATGTTAGTTAAAAGTGGTGAATTCGATGTTTATACTCCAACCACAGTACACCATGAACGTCAGTATGTGTAGTATGTAGTAAATACTCTGAAGTACATCAAGTAAAACTGTATGTGGTCATTCCTGGAGCTGTCCGTGGTGCTGAAACCAATAGACAGACCCAGTATCTTTCAACTTTTAAAACACACCGTCCCACCTGTCGGACTGTACTTCAGGTGTGTTTTGGTCTTTACCAGACTCATTCTGAAAGCAACCTCAACAAATTATACATCGATTGAAAATTTAAAATCTCCTGATTATTTTAGTATCCACATATCACTGCAACAGCTGTTGACACAGAATTGGTTCAGACTTGTGGCTGTGGCTTTAAAGTGCTTTGGAGCACATTTTGTTTTATTTTAT
>NW_019445970.1:0-1542 GCF_002814215.2 Seriola lalandi dorsalis
TTACTCAAAGCGCTTTACAATGGAAGCCGCATCAACCCAGTCACACACCAGGGACAATTTTGGGTTCAGTATCTTGCCCAAGGGGACTGAATGAGCCAGGAATCAAATCACTGACCTTCTGATTAGTGGATGACCTGCTCTACCTCCTGAGCCACAGCTATATCCAAGTGGGTGCTGGTATCTGATGGCAGGCTGCCATGCGCTTGTTAGCCTCAGCTGAACAGACCAGAGCGGAAAGAGTCTTTGCAACAATGGCAGAGATCCATCTGAACCGAAGGGACAGCAATCTCCCCTTCCTGAGAGGGAAACAAAGGTGGCAGGTTACTCAACGAGGACTCAAACGGTGACAAACCTGAAGCTGTGCTGGTCAGGCAGTTATTGACGTACTCTATGCACGCCAAATGGGATCTCCATGAGTTTTGGCTGTGACACACTGTAATGCAGCTTCCAGATCCTGGTTAGCTCTTTCTCCCTGGCTGTTAGTCTGCGGATGGAAACCAAAGCCCCCGGAGCTCGACAAAATGCCTTCCAGACTTTGGAGATACACTGTGGACCACGATCTAGGACTACGTCCAGCGTGATAAACATGCTGACCCAGAAGATCAGCAATCTCTTGTGTTTGCATGCCGCCGCTCGCTGGCAGAGCCAGGAAACAGGAGACAGTGTGCAGGTGATGAATATCAGCACGTGTTAACACAATCATTCATGTACTGTTTGATTATTTCAGTGCCTGTTTCTTGAGCTACCAGGGAACTTGTGTGTTCAATCGTGAGATTAATGACAGTCTCCAGCTATATTTGTTGAGTCACACAGGAAGGAAAAAAGGTTATGGAAAAAGAATGGGTCATCATCGTTGGGGCAGAGGGCGAGTGGTTAGGACAAATACCACTTGACTCATATGACTCCCAGCTGGCCAGACCATTTACTGCAAGTCCCTCCTATTCCCCCACTCTCTCCCTGCACTTCCTGTCCGTCTTAACTGCCACTGACAAAGAAAAGCATAAAATGTCCACAACAAAAACTTAAAGATGTGTTAATGATGACAAATCTTCCCTCTTGGTTGTGATTTGGGACCAATAATTTTGTTATTTTTGCAGTTTTTCTACACAAAGCTTTAACAGAGGAGCAAAAGAATACAACTGAGGGGGCGGCACCTCTTAAACCCACCTGGTCACTGGTGACCAGTTTAAAGCTCGTGCAAAGCAACTAGCAACACAAAGATAGAAATGTTGAAACTTTAGTATGTTGTCTGGGTTGTCGGGTGATTTTTCAGGAATGCCTATTGCGCATAGAATGTGTTTGTATATCCAGAATAATTTCTTTAGTGACAACATGTATTTGTTAATTTAGTTGTTTCTAATTCCTGGTTTGATTTCTGCAGTGTTACGATTTGGTTATGGGCAAATTCCAAGCTGTTGCATTATGTCTTTTACTTCCTTGTGTAGTGATACCTGAGCATCCAGTTTGTTGTTTATGCTGGCCAGTTGAAACAACCTCAATTTCTCTGGTTTGTAAGCCGTCATTTTGTGGGTATATCCGATC
>NW_019445971.1:0-1461 GCF_002814215.2 Seriola lalandi dorsalis
AAGAAATGTAAAGAGAGAGAGGGGGAAGAGAATAGAGAGAGAGTATGATACAGAGAGAAGGAACCTCCTATTCATTCTCCCTCTTTCTCTAGTCTCAAGATGGGGTCTTATTACTACCTAACAGCCTGAAGCTCTGTCTCTTCTATAGAGACAGAAAGTGGCAAAGAGAGAGTGTCAGGTAATGATTAATTCGGAGGTAGCACAGAGGAAGCCATGCTGATAAGGATATGTGCACCACTAAAGCACCACAACCTGTATTGTGTCTCTTTGCTTTTTCGGGGAGGCCGACTCATTCTTTTTCTCTGTAATGGTACATTTTAGCACAATCTTAAAAAAGGCAGTCGTTTCTCTGCAAAATGAATACATTAACTTTTCTTTCCCTGCTACTGTTCATTTTCTGTCACATGTTGTAATTGTTTTAATTGCGTCCTTATTGTTGCTCACATTATCTGCTGTTTGCTCTATCCTGTCTTTTGTGTGTCTGTCTGGCTTTTATTGTGTCCTTTTTCTTCTACAAATTGTCAGACTTTTAACCCCTTTTCTCAATTTCCCATCAAGCAGATTTATACTCTTGAAGGCTATAGAGGATAAAATCTCCTTAGCTTGTATATCTGTATAAATTAAAGGAACATATCAGTGTTTTGTGTTGTCAAATTACTGTAGCTCAAAGATACTTTACATCACAGCGAACCATTCTGCAAATCATGTTGCTTTTTAGATGTATTTTTATTGTATAAAAATAATCAATTAGCAGATTCTTGAGACTTTTTTAAATGTTCTTATGTCTTCTTCTAAGCACAAACAATCTCTTTATAATATCTTCAGCTCATTTTTATGGCTGTCAGTGACAACAGTACTGTCCAACTGCCCCACTGACTCCAATGTTAACTGAGACCAGAAAAAAGGGGGGCATTTTAGATCAATGTCCCACATTTTCCAGAGGCACCTCTCACCCTAATACGTGTTTGAACCAGCTATAACTAAGGACTTACCATCGCAATGTTAACCATTAACTGCAGCTTGGCGCACACAGCCGATTCAGATTAATCAATACCAGTAATCAATATTTCAGATCCTCTGCTGCTCAGCTCATTTTCAAGTTGGTGCCACAGGTTGTCAACATTAATTAGGCGTGTGTGCATACACACAGTATTCAGTCAGGTCATTTATGCCGGTGCCATTTTTAATGCAAGGTCATAAACTTAGATAAGCTACTGTGATACTGTGAAGCCTGAGCTGTTTTTTTAATGTTAGAGCTGAAAGCTGTCTGTGTGTCTGTCTGTGTCTAGGTGAGACTATACAGCTGTGATCAAACCAAACCATCACGGCGGTTTAGTGTAGGAAATTCTCCTGATCAAGGTTTTTCATTTTAACGTCTGTTCTGAAGGTATTTTCACAATCCTTAAAGTTGTTTCTCAAGTTGCGACTCTGTGTCCTATACAGGCAGCCATCAAGCTGCTA
>NW_019445972.1:0-1628 GCF_002814215.2 Seriola lalandi dorsalis
TTTTATATCAATCAATGTGATGAAAAAGGTATTTAAAGCCGCACTCCACTGATTTTACACAGGAGTACTACTCAGCCTGTGAAAACAGTTGCGAAACATCTTCTGTGCATGTGTGTGTGTGTGCGTGTGTATGTGTGCGCGTGTGTGTGTGCGTGTGTGTGTGGGAGGGGGAGGTTCTAGGCTCAGGCTTAGAGATGACAATCACAAACTAGCGTCTTGGGGTCTACTGGGTCTGTTCAGTTTTGATTATTCTGTTTAATGTGAGTCTTCTGAGTTTTCCAGTTTAAAAGTGTATAATAATAATAATAATAATAGTAATAATAATAATAATAATAATAATAACAATAAGTTAACTGATGATGATTAATGGCAGGGATTCTGCCATAATCTCTCATCTCATCTGCAGAGTTGCATCTGTAACATCCATACCGTCTGTTTTAGGTGTGTGTTGATATGTGTAGAAGAAATCTGAGCACTTTAATACATCATTAACACTTATACCAATATGTATTCACTTTGGTTCAGGATATATTCAGATTCCTTCCTTGTTCTCATGTCAGCAGTTCCTCTTTGCCTAGCTGGCTTCTGCATTCATTTGAAATTTCTATATACAGTATAACATTCATTTTAATCTTCTTATATTGGCACCCAGATCTGAAAAAGTCTTAACTTCTCCCAATCAAGGCGTGTGTCTCTGGAGAGGGACGGCTTGTTATTTCACACATTAGAAAAGCAGTCAGATCGGGTTTCTGTCTTTACTTCCAGTAAAAACTGCTTTGATTCCTCATGGTAGCAGTTAGTGAGATGTCTCCAGGTACCGCAGCACAGTGCACCTTAGCCCTCTCAGCTAATCACAGCAGTGTAAGAGGTGTGGAGGAAGTGAATAGATCTGTGGTTGACATTTAGCCGCTGCAGTCTGGCGTGGCACGCGGTGCTCAACGCCGCCAGGGTTTATCCAATCATCTGTCCAGGTCTGTGTTTGTGCTCCTGTGAGTACACAAAGATCTTTATTGATCTTAATATTCCAGGCGCCGCTTCACATGCTTTAATCACACTTGACATTGTGCTGCTTTGTTTTTGCTGAAAGAATGAGCTGCTGATTAAGACGCAGTTGATTTCAGTGTCAGTTGAGCTTTATGTGTTTCTTTGGTATTCATAATGTATTCATAGTCATTTAATTTCTTCTAATCAAGATACAGTTTTCAGTCTTAAGCTGCTCGGGGTGATTTGAGCTATTTTCTGCGTGTATGTGTAAAGACAACCGGCAGCGCTCAGACTGCTGCTATAAATTCTCTCACTCATATTTATACCCTGCCAGCAGTATCAAAGTTCACTGTTTCCATCTGTCACGTGCTTCATGCTGAAACACAAAGCCCTCAGGAAAATGACTCAGCAGACTAACCCAGTGTGCTGCTGTGTGTCTCTGTGTGTTACAGTGTGGAAGGTGATGCTCCAGGCAGCGAGGTGGGCGCCTCTGTGGACCCCAGCGGTGGCTACAGTTGCGTCCCAGTGACCCACAGTGGCGGGCTCGGCCCCGACCACCTGGACAGCCAGCTCTACGGACACATCCTGCTGCCGGGCCACCTGCGGCCCCGCCGACCCAAGCTCCAGCACTCCCAGTCCATCCT
>NW_019445973.1:0-1472 GCF_002814215.2 Seriola lalandi dorsalis
CACACACACACACACACACACACACACACACACACACACACACACACACACACACACACACACACACACACACACACACACATACACACACACTTTCACATGGATCCATTGTAGCACATAACTGTGCACTGTACAGGTTTAAATTGGTCAGAAATGGCCGCGTAGGGTTGGAGTCCTAACAAAATGACTTTACACGCCACAGACAATGACAGGACAAATGGTATTTTCTCTCTCTGAGGGTAGCCTGAGAATGAGAGGAGACTAAGTCTGATTGTTTTTTACCATCTTGTTTTTGTAATAATCCTCACAAATGGTCAAACAGGTCATTTTCCAGCTGTTTTTAACATTATCTCATGTGAGAAGTTTTATACATAATATCTTATAACTTGGAATCTATTTGTAGAGTTTCTCTACAAACTCTGACCTTTAAGAGCAACATTTCATTATCATTCTGCTGACTCATCAGCACTGAATCATTAAACTGTGTCTGCAAAGCCTCCACATTCCCATAAACAAGTTGCAAATACATGTTGCTTTTTGTCCTGATTCAGTCAGCCCGGGGAAGAACACCTAGTTCATGTGACAGGTGGGGAAAAAGAAGGAGCTTGTGCTTTGCAGGCTCCTACCACAGACAATTAAACACATGGCTGTTTGGAGTAGAGGACACAAGCAGGTTTTACTAGTAAGGACAGGACCACACTGGAATTCCTGAGGTGTGCACTAAGTAGGCAGTAAAAACACTCCACGTATCTATCCCGGACTCCCACACACAGTCAGCCTAGTGTAAAGTGGTCATGCATCCCGACTGATCTGTCACCAGATGCTTAGTGTGTCCCACAGTCGCTGACGGCCTTGGCCCGGCTCTTTGTCTGTCTGACTGCTGCACAACAGAGCAAATTCACATTCCCCACATCCACACGCAGCACTCGGCACCACTCTGTGGGGGGAATACTTTATGACGACCTGACACACATTTTGTCTCCTTAATTTGTCATCTAGAGAAAGGATGTTCATTAGCTGTGGATAGAGGCTGTTTTCAGTGTGAAAAGCAGAAGGAGGGAGCGTCTGGCCTTTGAGGTAACCGGTCACCTGCAGCCAGAAACCTCACGGCTCAGCGCTGGCTGGGTCAGGCTACATTTAGCCAACCGTACCTGTTCATTTAGAGGGCTTGTCTGCTGCACTGTCGCTGGGAGAGGGTGAGTTTTAAATCACAGAGGGGCTCCATGCCTTAATATACAAGCAGGCAGAGCTATCAGCACAGAAACATTGTTACTCTCAGAGCAAGGCCCAACTCTTCATCATCATGAAGGTCTGTCCATTACTTGGCTTTGGGAAATTTATTGGCCCTAAATCCATTTGCAAAAGACAACATGCATTCCTGAGCTGATTTGTTACTCAAGGGAACAACTCACTAGAAAGCATATAGAGGAATGCCCAGCTGAGAGGAAGATAGAGATACAGTTTGAGATAGA
>NW_019445974.1:0-2102 GCF_002814215.2 Seriola lalandi dorsalis
TTTTTTTTTTTTATTATGGGGTATAATGAAAAATCTAATGAACACTAGGTGGGTCACTAGCCGGGCTTCAGACTTTTAGTCTTGTTAGTTTTAAGCATTACAAGGACCAGCATTAATTCCTGTATTGGCAATAAAAGTATTCAATTTG
Source organism: Seriola lalandi dorsalis (assembly GCF_002814215.2). Lineage (NCBI taxonomy): Eukaryota > Metazoa > Chordata > Actinopteri > Carangiformes > Carangidae > Seriola > Seriola lalandi. Next base: position 149 of record NW_019445974.1, read on the forward strand.
AGATTCATTATAAGTGCCTGACTAAGACACTCAAAATACAGTACTGAATGAGAGTATCCCAAATGTATACCACTGTACAAAATTATAATATTAGTCTAATAAAGGCATGTGTGTGTGCGTGTGTGTGCGTGTGTGTTTAGAGCATGGACAGGAGCAGAGCTTTGCCTTGAGCAAACACTCCCTAATCCCGGCTAAAGCCAAGGAGAAAGACCAGGATTCAGCAGACAACAAAAGAAAAACCTCAGCGGGGACTCAGAGCACTGACATTCGCAGAGAAACTTCGGAAGACGTTTAGACAATGCATCCAGGCTGTGTGGAGCATGCAATGTAAATATGCTGGTTCTCGTCACTTTGATAATAAAGTTGGGGCAAAAAGCGTATCAGCATGAATAATAAATGAACTGTATGGAGGCAACGCGGGGTTAACTGTTTGAGGAATGCATGGCTTGTCAGGGACAGTGGACTGAGGGGGAATGCTCTGTGAGGCATAAGGTCAAATGGTGGTAGGAGGGCTTGCTATGTATATGAGGCCACTCGGCATTCGAATAGTGACGGGGCGCAGTGAGGGAGACAGTGTCGGGTGTGGAGGAAAGCTTTTTGTCAACACATTTCTTGAGCATGTCACTGGCGCTCATCACTTGGTGTTGACAGTTTGCCAAAGGTTTCAAAATGGATGACTTTGATTGTCATGTCAAATAATGCCTCTTCTCCATCTTCCTGTCACTCCACTTTGCAGAAATGCCTTCAAAATCTTTAAAAAGCCCTACACTGACTTTATGTCCTTACTTTTTATTCTTGGTGTTCCAAAACTTTATTTCAGCTCCAAAACTTTATTTTAGCTTCATATTTCCATACATGTTTTACATTAGCCTCTATATCTCTGTTTACCCACACATAATATTTGACCCTGTACGTAACAAGGCTTAGCTTGTGGGTGTGGATGAAACATTGTGTCCATTAGGGCTGCCTGGGAGAGGGAGGGCTTCAGGCAATCAATAGGATCAATGTTCAGCCCAGGTTGATAAAAGCTTGCCCTAGAGTGGTGACGCGTGGTCATCTTTGTGCGAGCGTGTGCGCGGATATGTGCCCGTTTTCATGTGCGAGTGGTGGCAGTGAAGTGGAGGTGATGACAGACTTGTCTCTCCAATAAAACACCTTGTGAAAAAAGGGCAAGGGCTCGATCCACATACTGTGAAAAGGCATCTACCATGAAAACTACAACATCAAATCTAAGCTGACAGCAACAAGGGGCATTTCAATTATACAATGACCTGCGTCATCACACAAAGAGGTTAACTACACCTGTTTTGGGATGAGTAGTGAGTGAGGCATCATTTCACAGTAAATGATTATCATAGTGACCTCAATGGTACATTCAAACACACTGTAAGTGGAGCAGATCCGTAATGGTCTCATTAACCTTGACTGGAGATATCAAGCCCCGAGTGAGGTTACACACTGTCGCAAAGAGGAATGTTTTAATACAAAGTATCTTTTTGAAGAGGTTCGAGCATCTGTGAGTGTGAAAGGTGAAGCAGCTGTTTTCTTGGGGGCTTAAGAACTTGTAATTCAATCTGCTGAGAGCAGCAAACACAGACGCACAGACAGTAGGAATAACAGATATGTATAATGCGGTGATGGGCCGCAGTCAGCTTGGTATTTCCAGCGCCAGTCACATAAGTTTTTCAATGAGGGGAGCTGGGACCTTGGCGTAGTTTTGCTGACCCCAAAGTTTCATATGAGGGGTCCTCACACCCCTGCGGCCCCCACGGGGAACAGCTGCAACACACCCTCTCACTCACCTCTCTCTTCTCACATGACTAATCAGAGCTTCTCCGCAGGGTTCAGAGCAATATCACAGGGAGGACATGACCGCTCCTCTCCCGAGGAAGTGAAACACACACCCTCACACCCAACACAGGCCTGCTATTGTTCTGGAACTTATTTCATCTGG
>NW_019445975.1:0-1963 GCF_002814215.2 Seriola lalandi dorsalis
CTCAGTCCGTGGCTGACTCCGCCTTCACGGCCCAGCCAAAAAGAACATATAGAGTTTTTAACACTTTGGACCATTTGTGGAGCCAGCATGATTTACTCTTTCCAGTTATGTAACTCTGATTCATCATGAATAAATGCCCATAAACACAATTACACATTATTACACAGTCACTCTTTTTATCTTCACATCTCATCTCACAGACATCAAAAAGTAATCCAATTAATTATAGTCTGTAAGTCTGTGTTACAGAGAAAACAGTAACAGCCCCCGGGAATTCAACTTGAGTCTCCATGGCGCAGAAGTGACAAAATCCATGAAAATAAATCTTTGCTTCACACTATTAATATACTGTAGCCAAGCCTACAGTGGCTAAGAGATGTAACTACGCTGTGAGCCTGTAAATGAAGAGCCTCACAAGAGTCACTCACAGTATGAATTAGCTTTGCTGTCATTAGGCCAGGAGGGTTGTAAAAACCCAATGAAATCCAGCATCAATGGTCCTGTAGCTCTGTTGACCTCTGACCTGCCTGAAAATAAATCCCTGCAGGGGTATCAATATGGCCATTTATTGCTGAAATAAATTCTCTGACACTGCAAAGCTCTTACATATGAATCAGGTCTGTCTGTAAAACAATATCAAAATATCATACTAGTATAACAATAGTACATATAAAATAAAAATATAGTAAATAGTTGTTTTCATTTCCAAATTCAAAAGTAAATCCTCTTTTATGCAAATGAAACTGCATCACTGAATAATAGTTAGCAGGTAAATGAGCTTGTGGGAGGCGGGTAAACTGAGTTTGCATGTGTGAACATCTGTGCTTGCATGCGTTTGTGTGTGCGTGTCAATAAATCCTCCACCCTAAATGACCGCAAAGTTCCCTCGAATACGACCCATAACTGCGTACCAGCAGGCGAGTTGTCATGGTAACAATACTTAGGGTAAGGGTTCACGCTACGTCACTTGTCTTCCCTCTTTGCTCCTGTAGTAAGCTTCTGTGTATGTGTATGAGAGTGTATGAGAAAATGCGACCAAATTCCACACAAGAAAAGAACATAACACCTAACCTTTTTACAGAAGCTAAAGCATTCATTTCTCACAACAGCAAGTGAAATTTGTGAGGGTGATAAAATCTCAGCCTCTCAGGATAGTGTTTTGTTGACTGACATGTTGTTGGCAAAGAGCTGGAGTCATTCCCTCTGTTTGTTTGCGTGTGTGTGTGTGTTTTGTACCTGTGTGAGAGGGAGCAGAAATGAGATGAATGGATCTCTCATGATATCATCATAGCTTAAAAAAACAAAAAAACAACATAACTATTTTAATTTTATGAATGTTATCATGCCTGCCTTAGATGCCTGTGGGGGATTAAACATGACTAAACAACACTAGATAAACACAATAGTCAAATTCATCACACCTCAACAGGAAATCAACAAACTAGAATTAATTAGGAAATATGGCCACAATCTCTCCTTCTGTTCCTGAGCTACTGTGTTGAAAAATGGCTCTTTGCAGAACATTATGATGTCACAGTGAACTCGACCTTTGACTGGATATAAAATGTCGTCACTTCATCATATATTCCTATTAGACGTTCATGTTAAATTGTGTGATAATTAGTGTATGAATTCTTGAGTTATGGCCAAAAATGTTGTGTGAGATCACAGTGACCCTTGACCTTTGACCACCAACATCTAATCAGTTCATCCTCGAGTCCAAGTGAATGTTGGATGGACGGCATAACAATCAACATCAGTCAAGCTGTCAGTGAGTGTGTACCAGTGTGTTGTTAAGGGTGTGAACTGCATATGAAAGAGCACCTAATCTGCTGTGTGGAACATCAGGGAACAGTAAAATGATCTCTAACAGAGGACATTCTGCCCATCAGAACAGCATGGAGAGGGTGCGTATACTGTTCTGCATTATGGTCCTGGTCTTCTCCTCCAACCGTCTTTAAGC
>NW_019445976.1:0-1473 GCF_002814215.2 Seriola lalandi dorsalis
TATTAACTGGCTGTTAAGTCGCAGGAAAAAGATATTGACACTTGGTTTCATCAGCAGACTATAGGCGTAGTCCCTTTATGGGCACTAGGTGTGAGGGTCTTGAGGAGGATGCAAGTAATTCCACAGCTAAATAAATAAATAAATTCACAAGAGAAGTGACGAGGTCCCCCATGAGGTCTGTGGTGATGAATGGAGATAAAAGCTTTGCCTCAGTTTTCAGAGTGATGTAGGTGTTGAAAATGTGGTGCATTCACTGTGTGAGTTTGGGTGGATGACGACACTTCTCCCCGAGCATTGCAGGATGAAAAGGGAATCAGTTAAGTGATATTAAATGAGATTTCAAAATAAAAATAAATAAATAAATAAACGTGTGTGAAATTTTGGCCTGGGCTCGGTTGACGTCTGTTGGATGTGACTGTAATTTCCTTTCACCGAAGATTGTTGCAGTAAAAGAGATTGCATCTGTGCACCGGCTGACACGATGATACCAACTCACTCACTTCACAAGGTGGGTAAAACCCTTCCCCGAGCTGCACAGCGGGGATGACACATGCACTGTATGAAGTTGGAAGCTGGCGCTCTGCTGTGAGTCAAGTGGCCCTGCAGCAGAGAGACACAGTCCTTTTTTTTTTGTAAGCCCCGGGAGTGGACCAGGATCTCTAAAAGCCTGCCGGGGTTAGATATAGTGTAGATATATTCTTTCATGCAGATGAGTGCTTGCAAAAACTCCCCACTTTACTTCTATTCTGACCTTAAGTATGAGAAATAGGACTGAATTATAAATGAGTTATGCTCCAGCCAAGGGACTCAGCTACTGTCTCTTGTCTGACTTCCGCGGGCATTAATTGACTATGGCATGGCTACGGTAATTGGGTGCAAATTCAATCTGGTTCTTCTTATCTTTATAATGGAGAGCAAAGTTCAAGGGAAATAGTCAGAGATGCATTTGTTAAGCCATGTCTAAAAATAAAAATGGGCATTTGGGAACAATAGTTTGGTGAGCTGTGTCAAATAATTTATCGCGCTGACCAAATTGTTACATCTTTGCGCCCATGAAGCTGGAATATAAAAGTGTTTTTTTAATAAGTTTTCATGTGACAAATGAATTCAGGTGCAGGTACCGCAGGGTTTCAACAACTGCCAACCCTGCTGTCTCCAAGCAAGAGGGATGCTAATGGAGGAGAGAGAGGATACAGGCGTTACCGCTGCAAGACAGAGAGAGAGAGTGAGAGTGTGAGGCGTTTCCATGGTAACCTGTCAGGGGTGTGTTTGGTCCCCGGAGATGATGAGGAACGGAGGGGAGGAGAGAGATGAGAGGCATGGAGAAAACTATCCCTCGTTAAGGGTGAGAGGGGGATGGGAGAGGAGATAATGGAGGGAAGAGTGGAAGGTGGGATTGCCCCCCCCCTCCACACACACACACACACACACTTCCCCACCCCTTCTCCTATTGTTTGTTTGTCTCCTTCCCGT
>NW_019445977.1:0-1402 GCF_002814215.2 Seriola lalandi dorsalis
GAGCCGGCCTTTTTCTCCAGACTCACTCTTCGGATTATCCTGCTGTCCACGGTGTGCACAGGCATTCCTCTATCTCTACTTTAATCAAGCTAATAATGGCCATCGCAGCACAAGGTATGCATTATAAGGCATGGAGTAAGCTCCAGTTTTGTTTTCATTTCATTCAATCATTTTTCAAGAAGCGGATGGGATATGAGCTTTCTGTGTTGTATATTTAGCTCAGATGCACGTCATTCATTCATTCATTCATTCATTTATTATTATCTGTAGAGTTTCTCATCATTACGTTGCTGAAATCCAGTGAAGCCTTAAAACCTGCAGGATCGGATAATGAACTCAGAAATGTGCCTTTCACACAAATGACGTGTTCACTTTTAAGATAAAAAAAATGTCATTTTCCATGAGGTGATGGCTCAGTCCTATCCAGTGTCCTGTTAAGCCATACCAGTGAGGCTGCATGCACAGTACCAAGACCCTGGAATAAGTTAACCTAAATGGAATGGAGGTATTTTTAATGTTATCAATTACAATTAAACCTGTTTTTCCTGCTATGACTGTCAGGAAATAGGTCAGTAGCTCAGCACACACCGTTTTGTGTTGCATGCAACAAGGATAAGAGTCGATAGCCATGCAAGCAGTTCTATGAGGATGTACTTCACTGCTAATGCCAGCATGCTAACATGCACAGAATGATAACATTATCACGCTGATGTTTAGGACCTACCATTACCATGTTTACCCTCTTTATATAGGGCAGTGGTCTTCACTATTTTTTTCTAAGAGTAGCACAATGGCATGATACCTTTACAGTGAAACACCAAAAACTATGCGATTTTTGGTACATGATTTGGAAATGCAATCCAAGTTGCTTCAATGGAAACCAGAGGGGGTTTCCATGTTAAACACAAAGAGTCTCTATTTTTTTTTTCCTTGAAATTTATCATACTCATCGTATAAGGCTCATAACCTCTTTGACAACCAGCAGTCTGCCTGCTCTTCCCTTTCTGTCAACATCCTAACTTGACACACTGACGTTAACACATGCTAAATATGTCACTTAGAAGTCAAAAAAACAATGATTCAAACTAAGTAAGTTTTGCTTAATTAATACAAAAGTTCAGGAAAAAAAATTGCTTTCATACTTCCTAATCAGGTTTTTTATTCAATAAATGCAGCAGCAGATGTTGAAGGTGTCTTCCTGGTGGGGGAAGGGTGTAACTGAACACGTGCAGTATGAGTGTAATCACTCTAGCAAGTTTCTGATTGGAAGAATAGGACTTGTTGCAACCGTCTCTTGTTGCAACCGCCCTGTCTCCCCTACTACATGCTCTTTATTGTTTGTGCGCGACATGTTAGCTAGCATGAGATGCTGCAATAGCCAAACTAACACTACTGCACAAGT
>NW_019445978.1:0-1458 GCF_002814215.2 Seriola lalandi dorsalis
GTGTGTTATTCAGTTATAAAATGTTGTTTAGTCTCTTGTTGTTTTTCTAATTTTGTCATTAGTCAAAATGAAAAATATATATTTCATCTCTTTCTGAGCTGTTCTTAGTTTTATCTGGGTTTTATCTCGTAAAGACATTTAAAGACATTTCTGAAGTAAGCCTCCACAAATCCAGCAGACAGTAAAGTCCTGCTGCTTGTTCTGTTTCCGTATTTGTCCTTTGAAAGATAAAATGTTGAATCCAATTCCCAGGAGGAGGACTGTGTTTTCCTTTTGCTGACAAAGACTCTAATACCACTTAATGCCAGTTCAGCAGACGTAGACCTCAAGTGCTGTGTCCAAAGCCAACACACTTCAGTGCCCTCTCCCCCTCTGCTTTGATATTTTATGGTAAGGGCTCTGACATGGGATGTACTGAAACAGAACAAAGCTAAACGTTTAAGAGCTCTTCTCTCCCTGCAGCCTCTGCGGTTGGAAGATTACAAAACCCAACTTATATACTGAACAGTCTTCCTGCCACCTGGAGCACATTTAAGTTAGAAGAAAATTAGATGAAAAAAGAATGATATTTTCCTTTTATCTTTAATGGGCATCATAAAGATGTTTTTCTTGCTTTACTTTTATGGAATCTAAATTGGAGGTTTTTGGCTTCCATCCAGTTTATGTGGACGTAATAGTTGAAAGTTTGATTCTTGATCTGTCTCCTCTCTCAAGATAAGCGCTTACTTTTTACAAGTGAAATCTTTGTGGCCCAGAGGGAAAAAAAGGCTGACGGTGAGATTGTGAGAAGTTGAAAGGATGTCCGAGTCTTAGCGGCTAATAAGACCATATGGGTGGCTGCCAGTTCGCCCATTTTGGAGGGAGATTGAGAAGAGCAGAGGCTTTGGGTATTGCATCAGCTTTTTCCATTGTGCAGTGGATGGTGAATGTGAAGGCTGACTCTCATTTTGCTTCAACACTTTGTATGACCCTGAGCGGCTGCAGTGATGTGCAGTGAGAGGCGCTGACAAATGGGCAAAGATATCAACAAGTGGGGAGAAATGACAGACTCCAAGAGCTGTCACAAATAACAGGGAATGGCTGAGAGTGGAGAAGCAGCTCGGAAAATAAAAAGCTGGAAGGGAGGAAATAATGTGGGAGAGAAGCTGCTAATGGCAGCGATGTGTTCCAGACACACCTATCCATTAATACATCCACACAGTTCACACAGTCCACCTGCCTGATGTCCTGATATCAGGTATAGACAGGATGATTTGAAACCTGTCTGTATTTCCATGGACACAACTGTGACTGACGGAGGAGTAGCCGAGGCCAGGTTTGTTGCTCTGTGGAGATTCCAAATTATTTATTCCTTCATAAATATTTTTTTGGATTTGGCTTTGTGCTTTTTTGGAGATATTTTCTCCCCTGGCTCAGAACCAACTGGAGAACTACCTTAGAGTGAAAAGATAAAATAAA
>NW_019445979.1:0-1497 GCF_002814215.2 Seriola lalandi dorsalis
AAGCAAAGTCCATCTGCTGCTGCTGATCTGCTGAGTCACAGTTAGTCAGCACAGCATCGTGTGTGTGTGTGTGTGCGTGTGTGTGCGAGGAGGGTGGGGGGTATGTGTTGAATGTGTGAATGTGTGTCATGGACCTAGTATATAGTGTATTTGCTACCATACAGTAGCCTATATTTGCAGATGACACTGATGATGAATTCCTCTGTAGAAATCTTACATTTAAAGCTCTGTTTCTGTGTGTAAACAGGTTGTTTACGATGTGTTGTTTTTCTGTCTGCCTGTCTGTCTGTCTCTGTTAGTTTGCTTGTGTGTGTCTCTGTCTACCAGCAGAGAGTGGCAGATTGGGGAGCTGTCTGTAGTCAGAGGATCTGCTGCCAAATTAGGATCGATGGCAGACATTTCGGGCACTGGCAGACTGTTGAGAACCGAGTCACACCACAACTTCATCACGCACTCGCGGGCACGCGCGCGTACACACACACGCACTGTCTGGCTCATGCACTTCCTGACTCACTCACTCTCTAATCTCTCTCAAGTAAATCTGCATTTGAAAGATTGTTTTCATTCACTTAAAGAGCGGGACCGCGACATATCTCAGGGGTTTTGTCTAATCATGACTCAGTGAGGGAGCCACCAAGAAACTAGGTTGTAAACATTAGAAGCTACAATGCTTCTCCACTCCAGTTAGAAGGCAAGTCTTTATAAAAAACGCACCTTAAGATTAAAATTTAATGTACAGTAAACTATGTTTTTTAAGTACATCACAAAATTCTTGCACTGCACCATTTTGAACAAATAGAAAATATTCCTGCATCTGCACAGTTGCAACTTCTATTAACACTGCCTCAATGATAAACAATGATAAACAATCCCTAGTAGGTAGTTTTTCCAATAATTTCTTTATTGTTTGATTTTATTTATTTATTTTTATGAGTAGCTCCTGTATTTCTGTCTGTCAACATCAACCTCGACTGATTTAATCTGCATGTTGGCATATCTAAATGTACCTCATATTGTACTTCACTTCATTTTGTCACTTATATCAAATATAAACTGTGTATAGCAGCATACTGCATAATCAAAACAGTTTTACATGCAGTTCAATTTATATGCATGTTTCCCTCCTCTCTGTTACTGCAGTTAAACTGGAGTGGGAGTGATATTTTCTTTTCAGATATTTCCCATCCTGCCCTTAGTACATGGAGCTCTCACCAGAGCTAGCTTTTGTTGTATTCTTACTGACGCTGAAACAATAAGACGATTAATCAATTAGTCCATCATCAGAAAATGAATCAACAGCTGTTGTGATAATCACTCACTCACTCACTCACTCACTAACTATCATGGACGTCTTCTGTCAATGCTTGCTGTAGTAACACGTGTACTTACACGTTCAGCTCCTTAATTTAACGCACTCACAATCAGTTGCACACACGCACACACACACACACACACACACACACACACACACACACACACACACACACACACACACAC
>NW_019445980.1:0-1423 GCF_002814215.2 Seriola lalandi dorsalis
ATATATATATATATATATATATATATATATATATATATATATATATATATATATATAGATAGATAGATAGATAGATAGATAGATAGATAGATAGATAGATAGATAGATAGATTCAGATTCTTTGCTACACCATCATCTTTGAGATGTTTCTACACCTTGGTAGGAGCCTACCTGTGCTAAATTCAGCTGATTGGAGATGATTTGGAAAGACACACACCTGTGTATATAAGGTCTCACATCTGACAAGTCAGATCAGAGCAAAAACCAAGCAATGAGGTAGAAGGAACTGCCTGCAGAGCTCAAGAGACAGAATAGAAACACAAACAATTACTGCTGCATTGAAGGTTCCAAAGAGCACAATGGCCTCCATAATTATTAAATGAGAGAAGTTTGGAACAATATATTTGGCAGCAATCAGAGAGAGTAAGACAGGTGAGCAAGAACCCGATGGTCACTCTGGCTGAGCTCCAGAGTTCCTGTGTGGAGATGGGAGAAACTTCCAGAAATCCTGTCTCTGAGCTTTGCCTTTGACCTATGGCTTGGTTTTTGCTCTGATATGCATTTTCTGTTGTGAGACCTTATACAGAGGGGTGTGTGCCTTTCCAAATCATGTCCAATCAATTTAATTCAGGTGGACTCCAAAAATGTCATAGCAAAGGGTCTGAATACTTAGTTTCAAAATTCTGTTTTTGCTTTGTCAGTATGGGGTATTGAGTGAAGATTGATGAGGGAAAAATATATATTTTTAATTTCAGCGTAAGACTGCAACATAACAAAATGTGAAAAAAAATGAAGTTGTTTTGAATATTTTCTGAATACACTGTAAATATTTTTCATATTAAAATACCATACATTGTTTGTTTAAAACAAAATCACAAGTATTTATTTTATTTTATTTAAGCAGCATCTGTTTATCAGATCAGCCACATCAATTCTTCTGGCTTTTAGGAGTTTTATGACTAACTGGTCATGCCACCACTTACTTCAAGTTGGTTTAGTGATTCGGCAAGGTGCTCTCATTTGACTCAATATGACACATTGTTTTATGGCCTGGGAACTCTGATTAAAAGCTCTCCATCCGTGAAGAGCTGGCATGATGACAGCCAATTATCCCCCCACACAAGCATGACATTTAAAAGATGAGTCTTGGTTCTATAAGTTGGGAGAATCTGTTACAGACTAGCCACACTTACTAATGAAATAACTCAGTATTCTCATTTGGCTATAGTGTGGTAAGGCACTTCATTGGCAGGGCTTAAAAGTAGTTAATTTGACACAGTTAAGTAGCAGTTACTTTTGTCTTTCTTTTCACTGCTTAATTATTCTAATGAGATAGGCGATGAAATGAGTATAGCAAACAAAGAAACCAGAAGCAAATAAATCACTGCCTCATTCAAATGAGATGATAGATTTATGCCTTTTT
>NW_019445981.1:0-1500 GCF_002814215.2 Seriola lalandi dorsalis
CTATCTCCACTGGCTGTAATTTGAATAGGAGCAAATGGAGACTGTGTCAACACTGCCAGCAGACTCTCACATCAGGACTTCTGAGTAGGATGCAAATCTTCAAACAGGATGCAGCAAGTCAGTAGCTATTCATTCGGCACCAAGACTGGCACAGTCCCAGATTCAGTCTGATAAATAAATGTTACACCAAAAAACTGAACACACACATTCTATTTCTTTTACCAAGCTCAAGAAAATATTAGAAACTACTTCCATAGAGCACTGGTACAGTAAAAACAATAGAAGTGGCGTGTGGAGTAAGTGAGGTGATCTCTACTTTCGACAAAATAATATGATAAAGTAATAACTGATACTTATCATATGCATCTATAACAGGTGTGTGAATACCAATGGAGAACCTCACAAGAAAACACACATATCAAATTACACTTCTCACCAGCTGTTTCCTAAACCTTCATTTGTGGAACACTAAGAAAATGACTCAAGTTGTGATATAAAATATTCTCAGCAAAGGAACCTGTTCATCGGCCTCATGTAATGCCACCAGTGTCAGATTTCAGTTCTGCTAGGATACTGCTGTGTTCAGACTGAATGACAACATGGAAAACTGTTCACTGTGCTACACACATAAAAGACTCCTCTGTATCTATGCTCTCGTAAAAAGCTTAAAGAAAAGGGGATTTGTAAAAATCCAACTAGTCGATGTTTGTGAGGGTCATCTGATGACCTTGGCTGAAGAGGAGTGACGCAGAGGGAATGGCTCTCTAATTAGATTTTTTTTTGTTTGTCAGAGTAACAGGTCATTTGACTGAAAGGACAAGTAATCTGAATGAAAATTGTGCGGACTGTGTTTATGGACAAACCTCACCCTAACCTATCTGTCTGTAAAAAATGACAACCTGGTTAATGAGTACCCCTAACTATACACAGAGGACTAGAAAGAAAAAGAGTCAAAATTACAACTTACAGACTTCCATTTAAAGGGTGATTGATTTGATTCTTGAAACTGTTTTGTGACTCCTGACGACATTTATGTTCAAACATGTCAATAGCCATGACCGCAGCGGAAAGGATTTCTTATTGTTATAAACCTTCAAAGATAACATGGAAGGTAGGGGTGCAACTAATAAACTAATTAGCTAACTACTAACTGACTAACTATTTTCATTGTCTATCGAACAATTATTATACAATTATACATCATGTAATGTGTAAAATGTCAAACCAAAAGCCACAAAACTTAAAGATTTAGCTTATTAGCACATATGACAGAATAAAGGATCAAATCCTCACATTTGAGAAGCAAGAACCTGGAAGTGTTTGGTATTTTTTTTCAACATCTGATGGCTAATTATTGACAGCTACTTGTTCACCAAATACTGATTCATTTTCTGTCAAACAACAAATCAATTAACTGTTTCAGCTATAGAGAGTGTTCATTTAGTCAGTAAGATGGCCACCACTTTTCAACCAAATATAAACATTTTATAGATTAAATAT
>NW_019445982.1:0-1490 GCF_002814215.2 Seriola lalandi dorsalis
GCATGTGGATGGGGCGCAGATGGACAGACGGGTCAGTGCACTTCACAGAGAAGAACCTGTCGGCCCTTTTAACCTTGAAAGCCAGATGAAAAATCTCCTGTAGTATACCACAGTAACCATTTCAGCTACAGTGAGGTTGAACACACAGACAGTAGCCAACTATTTTACATCTAAACACTGTAAAACCAAACCAGACTACTTTTGCATCATAATGTTTTAGATTGTTAAATCTTTTATTTAATCAGATAGTTTCACTGTGATAAAGATCTTTTGTAAAAGAGATCAGAGTCTAGCAAGAGAAGTACAGCAGAGATATGACACACAACAAAGCAAACACTTACAAGCAGCATAAAAAATAAATGTTTTCATTCATTCAGTGGGATTAGACTTTCACATCTTTAAATCTTTTGTAATTTATTCCATTTATATGTTCAAAGTACCGCAGGGCATGTTCAGTATTTACTCATGTCATCGAGAGGTAACCACACAAGAAAACAGGAAAAACATGCGTCACAACCATGAACCGCTGTTCTGAACTTTGAGATTACTTCAGATAATGTATTATTATATATTATTAAAAACATGTCTCAGAAGTTATTTGCCCTCCTCCGTCGTCATCTAGGATTTACTCTTAATCAACGAGAGCGATATTCCTGAGACTTTCTTATGGACTTAAGTCCAAAATTTAACTTATTGCAGTTTTGATTGTTGCACTTTCTTGTCTTCCAGGTTTGGGACACCACAGCGTCACCTCCACCCCGGTGGAAGTGGGAGGGGATCTGGCGGGCGTGGAGGTGCGGCAGATCAACACGTACGGAGACTGCAGCCTGGCCGTCTCCACAGATGGACAGCTGTATGGATGGGGCAACTCTGAATACCTGCAGCTGTCCTCGGTCACTGAGGCCACACAGGTGAGGAGGTGTAGCGAGGGAGCTGATTCAAATACAGAAAAACAGGAGAGCATAAAGTTGTCATCTTCTGAAGTGTTGTCATACATTCTTTTGATATATGAACAGGATTTCTCTGTGACTCCTAAAAGGTTTGTTTTACTGAAGGACTTGCTCGAAGGCTCTGTTGGGTTCTTTCCACCTGTCAGTCATTTGTCCAGCAGTCAGTAGTCAAATACACAAGATATGATATCTCAGCATTTTGAGGCATAAGAGATGCTCGTGCGAGTGTTTCAAGTTGGCTTCAGCAAACTCTCTTAACTGCACAAACTTAAAAATGCTTGTTTCACCTCGATGAATGGCGCCAGTTCACGAGGAGGTTCACCTGACCATGTGCATGATCGACGTACCCAGATATTCCCGTTCTCAACCTTCATTCAAAAAAATGTCACCCAAGAGTAAACAACAAGTTCACAGTGAGTTAGCAGAATTAAAATCTGTAAACCAACAGATGAAAACAATTTTCACAGAGTCAGAAGTGACATTAATGAATCCAAAAACATCATTTTTTATTCCTGTGGAGAAAGGCTACTTTCTGTACAT
>NW_019445983.1:0-1565 GCF_002814215.2 Seriola lalandi dorsalis
TCATTTCCTGGCACAGCAGCCACAACATGTAGACATTCTTGACCCATGAGTACTCAGTAGTTATTTCTAAATTAATACATGAGTGCTGAGTAGGTTGGGCGGTAGTGTCACCAGTAGCACTGTGGTAATGTCGTTTTGTGAATCTAATAGCGGTCACAAAGCTTTCTGCTGCTGTCACTAATAAAACTAAAGATCAATACTATATTATTACTACATTATTACATGAGTACTTGCATGAGTAAGTGACACCACTGCCATACATAGACATATATGACTAACCTTTCAGCTGATACCTACGACCAGGGAGTGAGGGAATACAGACACATGAGCTCTGGTTTACATGATGGAACAATGGCAGCGTGAACCTGTAACACTGAGGGCGGAGAGGAACCGACCAAGAGGGTGCCTCCTCGGCCGTATCTCAATAAAATAAAGAGCAACTGAAACAACAGATGATGTGTTCAGGTGCAAACCCCAACAGAAGCTGTTCTCAAATTCCAAGACATAGACGCTAATTTAAAACACACATTTAACTAATTCCTGAATAAGCTAATACAACCATCTAAATTCAGCATACCCATTTTCTTTATCTGCATCTGTTTGGCATGAAAATGGTTCGATTTAATAAATAATAAAAAACAAACAAACAAATGAACAAATAAATAAAGTAGCGTCTGATGTTTTCAACTACTTTTTCAAACTCATTTTGATCTCAGCTACACACCTGTAAAGTTTTTGACTGTATCTTTCACAGTTGTTACACTCACTGTGACAAAATCAGACATATAAACTGCCAAAGTCCTCAACACCACCTCTGAGGCAGTTCCCACTATAGTAGATGTCTCAAGGACACACTTTGCCATGACACAAACACAAACACAGGCTCACAAGGTGAAAACAAGCCCCAGCCCCACTGTTACAGCTGGTAATAAAACACACGTATGGTGCAAATTGCAAAGGCAGAAACACCCTCCATGATTTCAGTGGATTATGTTCATTTGTTTTTCCGTCTGCTCGGAACCAACTCTGTGGCACAGGTGAACACACACCTCTCCACAATCCTGCTTACTTTACACACTGCTGACACAGTGCGGACACCTTCATTAATTATATAAAGAGATTCAATGTTAACTGACCCTGTGTGTTTTTCCAAAAAATAAATAGCAAACCCCCCGACTCTGTTCTTTACTTGTTTATGTTTACTTACTAACATGCAGCATGGGAAAAGAACTACAACCAGCAGCGGCTGCACCAATATATAACAGCTGCCAGTTAATTATACCACTTACAGCATTATCATTATTATTCTTCTTCTTCTTATTATTATTATTTGTGAACTTCGGGTCATTCATGAAGATGAACTTTCTCTTTCTCTCAGAGACCTCGGCCTCTCTCCCTTTATCGCTGCTTTTAAAGGGAAGGAGATTGTGATTGGACATTACTGAAGCTCGACTGACTCCACCTGCTGATTCTGTATTCTTCCTACTAATGATGTATTCACATTATCTTCCACACTGTGTGTCCTGCTGTGCCTGGTTAGTGCGGTCACGGAAATTGCAAAAAAA
>NW_019445984.1:0-1392 GCF_002814215.2 Seriola lalandi dorsalis
CATATGCAACCTCCTTTTCCCCCCTCCCAAAAAAAAAAAAAAAAAAAGAGTGAGGTCAGTGAGAAAGATAACTGGTGTGTTTGTTTTTTCATGCCTGTCAACCAGTCAGTCAATCTGGAATTACTGCATCTCCATTTTCTCCAACAAGCTACAGTTGAATATTTATGTTTTACTTTCCAACTTCATGCTGGTGGCTTTGTTCTACATTACTCCTGCTTGGCCTTTTGCTCTCCGTGCATGCTTCATGCAACTCTTCCCCTCTCACTCCATCAATATTGCTCTTTTTTTTCTCCCCGATTTTTACAGACATCCTTGTGTCTGTGTGTGTCCTTTTCTTCTCTTCCTCTCACCTAAATCCACATCAGTATCACTCCATAAATATTCCACTCTTCTTTTCTATCCTCTAACGTGGCACTTGCTTCCATCCTCTCCAAGTCTGTTATGGTTTTGTTGTATTTTACTGTGTTTTATTTAACCCTTGTCATTGACAAAGATATTATTCAGTTTTATTCTTTTTCACCTGCTACATATGATGAAGGTCTTGGCTTCGACTGGTAAGTCACATATTTTTTTGTATTAACACATCACTTCCTCTAATACTTATGACATGATTTTTTCCATTAGTCCTCTTATTTGACTCTGCTGCTAAAAGGCTAAAGTGTAATTATTGTCTTGCACATTTCTCAGATGTTTTTTTCCTGTCCTGTTCCTTTACCATTCTTGACCTTTTTGCCTCTCTTCCTTCTTTCTTTCCTCTCTCCTTCCCTCTGTAGCATCCAATCTGGCTTCCTCCTCTCCCCTGACAATCCTCCCAAGTTTCAAAACACAGACAAACACACACACCTCCTACCTGCCCTCCCCTCTAATTAGGCGTCACGAGAGGGTCCCGAGCACTGCTTCTCCCCTCCCATTAACACCACTCCCCGGCACTCCTGCTGCAATCCCACCCTGGGACGAATCTGAGGTCAAGGCCGGGGCAGAACAGATACCGACAGAACTAGACATATGTGCTCAAGCCAAGGCAGAGTCGCTCGACTGCAAGGTTCTGTGGCTTTTCAGATCGGCTGTGTGTGAAAAAATGTGGAGGCCAGATGATGCACGGAGAGCCCCGGCTGCTGCAAATGAAGTTTGAGCTGGCGTCCAGGAACACACAACAGGATAAAACAACAACACTCAATCACACTGATGGAGGGGACGTGGGCTCGCCGCAGATGGAGTCCAAGATGTTTCATCAGAGGAACAGGATGCCAGAGGCTCAGCTTTCAAGCTCGGCAATGACAAATAAACCTCATGATGAAGGAACAAATACATTCACAATGGGCTCCAGAGGAAACGGAGAGGGGACGGAGGGCAGCCACCTGCAAAATCACAATAGAGCTGAGTATCTGTGAT
>NW_019445985.1:0-2029 GCF_002814215.2 Seriola lalandi dorsalis
GCTGTGGTTCTTTTTCTCATTGCTAACATTTATCTTGACAAACAGAACTGATGTAAAACTAATTAAGAAAAAGAAAAAACATGTTTTTACTTGCAATGTTCCTGAAAATATGATGTTTTTACCGTGACATTTTCTCCTGCTTTCCCAAATGTTCCCATCATGTCGGTAGCAACCTAATTTCATTTTAAAGCTTCTCATGCTAAGAGCAAGACCTTGACATTTATAAATGTGTTATTGTTTCTTCAGACAAAGGGAAATTACTTTATTTTTCTTTCCTCACAGGTAGACTCACAAATCAACAGGGAAATCACAGAAAGGGGTGGATGAGATATAAATTACTTTATTCAGTGAGGGAAAGGGAGGGGACATATTATGATGGTCCATCAAACAAACATCACAGAATATTTACTTTAATTTACAACAATGAGTTTCTCTAAATAAAGAATTGAAAGTATAGTTACTGCTGAGCACAGTTACCTCAGTTATTATTTAGAGTTGAAAAAAAACAACCTTATTTATAACAAAATTTATTCACTTTGTTTCTCCACACTTAGCTTGTTTCTGCCCCATATCTACACTGATTTAAGTGGATTCAAGTGTTAAAAATCATAGAATATAAATTACTTGTAACTAATAATGTGTATCCTTCAGATCCGTCAAAACCGCTCACACTGTGAAACACAAACTGATTCATTTATTCTCCTCTGATGATTTTTGAACAATAGTTGTCACATGGGGGCAGTATGACTACTAGGCTGCCAAGTAAACTGCACTGATTCTGCATAGCAGCATTCACACCTCATTTACAAAACCTGTGGTGCTATAATGTATCTCATACAAGAGACTAGATATGGCATCATAAGCATTTTATATGGACACTGGGAGTCCATTATGAATCTGTTAGGTCACAGATGTGTCTGCTTTAACACCATTAATGTTAATCATATTCTACTGTGCTATACAAATGTTTTAAAATGCATCTGGCTACTTAACACCTCCGCTGTGGCAGATTAAGGCTGACTCTTGTTCAAAAGCTCTTTGTTTGCAGCTAAAGGAGAGCAGAGCACTTGTCACTCACTTTCGCCCTGCTCTGATTTTCCCAGCATGCCCTCAGGATCACATTATGCATTAGGCAATGATCACCAATAGAGTTTCACCTGACACAGAAACTTTCCATCAGATCATATGAGTTCTGGACGTTTTGTAAGAAATTATTAGCTCTTTAATGAAAACTAATCACAGTGAGTTCAAGAATAAAACAGTCTAGATTAGCAGCAAAGCAGGCAACAGCACGGCATCACCAAACTTGTTTTTTCTGGAGTGCACAAAGAATGATAATAACTGCAACAACTCTGCAGGGGCGAAGCAGGTGCAAGCTGAAATGAAGCAGAAACAGCACAGCAAAAAATATTAATGGTTAACTTAAATAGGCTGTGGTTTTCAGTTGAAATGTCTAATTGATGTGCATGCACCTGGATCCATTTCCTCTCCAGAATTAAACCTCTTTTAATTTCTCCTTTATTGCTGACTTTCTCCCTCCTAAACCAGCTGAGTAAAAAGCTTGGCCAGCACATCTGAAGCACCATGAACTGAAAATATGTAAATAGGCCTATACATTTGCAAGGTTCGCTTTTGGAGATGATGGTACTTATTATTGCTTACACCTATCAGATTACTGATCTCCAAAAATGAGCTGGTGAGGGTCTGGTGCCCTGTGGCAGTTGTTAATGCCCATAACTTTTTCTTTTTTTCAGTTTCTTACATTAACAATCTTAACACACATCATGCATGGATTGTACAATTCATAATATTGTAATTACATCATTATAATAAAGTGTGTTTTCACCAACTTGCTGAATTAGATATCCTCATATTAGTATTTTTCCCCACTTAATTTAAAGAATAAATGTAATTTCCCTTGTTTTTAAATTGAGCAACAACTTTATTCCCTAGGTAAATTCAATTTTGGAGACATTTCTGAATCCAGATTTGCAGTTGTAGTGCTGTTACACATGTAATCTGTTACTCA
>NW_019445986.1:0-1547 GCF_002814215.2 Seriola lalandi dorsalis
CCCAGAACCCACTTTGTGAGGCACTGATTTGAAGAAGATTGCCAAATAGATGCAGCGCTCATGGCTTGTTGCTCTATATTCTCAAAATCTCTCCGCTGAGTTCTGATGAAGCACAGTTTCACCAGCCGTGCTCACAAACCTGTAAAATGTCTTAACAGTTCCAACCTTTAACTCGTTTAATCCCACCGGTCACAATAGCGACTGTAAAAATATTTTCGTTTATAAGGCTTTAAAAATTCTACTGCATGTTCTATCAATGCATTTCCAGCAAATACTGAAATAATAAAGGGTCTCAATAAAATATGTGCAGTGTCACATGTTTAGTGTAAATTGTCACATGACCAGAGCTGTTTTTTTCCTGGTTGCGCCATCATAAGAGAATGGCTGCGTAAACACTCACAAACTCACAGATTCATGGATTTGCAAATACTCAGCTGTGTTCTGTGTGATCATAGAATAAGTGAACGTGTTGATGGCAACAAAAGTGACCACTGGGATAACGCTGCATCTAGGTACACACATATTTATACGCATACCTGGTTCTTTCTATTCTGCTGTGGTATGTCTTTGAGTTTCATGTAAGATGCTCTCCTCAGTCCATATCTCCATATTGCTATTACAATCGTTATGAGGGGGAAATAAGCCATTTGCCAGCCAGGCTGAAAAAATCATATTGTTATTATTTTTGCCAGATATTGCAATTAGGATTTTACGAGTCACGGTTTCAGTTGGAATGCTTATTTTTGCATTTCATTTTCAGTGAAAAAATATAAAAATGGTGATAATGTGATTTTTGTTGGGGCTTGTACCAAACAAGCACATTACCTTACATCTGGAGAAGATGTAAACCGGGGCGTCTCTGTAGCACCATAATGCTTTATTTATGGTGTGTTGTGACACATTTTACCTTTGCAGCTCCTGTGATTTGGCTGTGGCACTTGGCCATAATTGTCCATCCCTAACACATATTTTTGCTCTCAGTATTCATATCAGTGTATATAATATAAGAAGTATAATGACTGCAGAAGGAGAAATATGTTAATTCAGTCTACACATTATCCCCTCAGTCACGATTGTGATTGTTACTTTTCTATAAAAATTTGAAAAGATAATGACTGATTATTTCAAAGGGTTACTGATGACACATAATGTGGATATTTCCATGTCAGGGAAAAATCTGGGATTAAATGGTGTGGATAAAAGCTTCTGACAAATGAGTAAATGTAAATGTTAACATGCTAAACTAAGTTGAACATCGTGACATTTTTAGCTCAAATTACAGCCGGACAACTGTAACCTCTGGTTTTTAATCAGATGATTGGAACTATGACCCATAGTTAGTTGGATGAATATGACACAGGAGATCTGTGTTCGATTCCCATGTGAAACCAGTAGTTTATATTGTTTCTATTATCCATGACCTTCCGTCGTTATTATTGTAACCATGACAACAAAGATCATCTGATGTTGAGGAACTACTTATTTTAGCCCAAATCATGATCTTTTCTTGACCCTAACCAAAAGCTAGCCAAGCCATTACTGGTATT
>NW_019445987.1:0-1428 GCF_002814215.2 Seriola lalandi dorsalis
GAGTCCTGGAACCACAGAGTGAAGCCCTGCCAGCTCCAGTTTTTTCCAGCACAGTAGTTGACCCTGACCTTTGAACTCCTAACTAAGAGGATAAAAGAAAAGCTTGTTTCTCTACAGCACTCAAAAATATCACATTTTATGTTTTTTGCCTGTCCTCAGGAAGAGCCAACAAAACGTACATAATCTGCCATTTCAAAATTTCACAAAAGGCATTTACACCTTTGAAAATCTGCACACTATCCCAACTTTACTCTCTGACATATCTGAACCTAAACCATATGTATATCGCTCCTAAAGAGCTTGCTGAAGTGGCTGAGTTAACTATGTGTGTGTAACTCCATGACTGAGACATGTTGCACACAAAAAGGGGCTTCCAGGAATGTTTAAGTTTAAAATAATTCCTTTACTTTCTTTCTTTCTTTCTGGAAATGCAGAAACACAGGCACATCAGCATAACGTGGCTGCACACTGCAGGCTGTCTGGCTGGTAATATGTGTGACTGGTAATATTCTGCACACTCACACAACAGGTGGCTCCACGACTGATTTCCTCATTAGCTAAGTGAAGCAGTCTTACAAACGAACTTCTCTTCACTTCATCCTGCAAACTCCGATATAAATCTCATTTTTGCATTACTCATAGTTCATTACTCTTGTACACTCACTATACATCCAAGTTGCTACTTTAATACATCTTTCTACTGCTGTTGCTCACCTGGAAATACACAAACACAAGCACATGTGACTATAACTGCCCAAAGAAAATAAAATTACATTTAAACTATGTGTATACATTTAGAAAATGATCAATGAATACTAAATGATAAATAAATAAATAAATTTTTTGTAATTAACCAATGAAGACTTGAGGCATTAGTGAGCACTGACCAGTGCGATGCAGGCCAACTACTGTCACTGCTACATCACCCAGGACTGACGCACACACATAAACAACCACACAAAAAGCTCCACCACAAGCACATGATGAGTTTTTATAAAATAAATGACACACCGAGAAACAGAGAGACGGGACGCTTGTGTTCTCTCTGTTCCCTGTGTTGCTGTTTTGAGCTCCAACAGACTCCAAACACACCAAAGGGAGTCTGTGGCTTCCTGAGCGCCAACCACTGCTCCACCTTTGATCTCTCAATCAACTCATCAGCCTTTTCCCCCTGGACCCAAACACTCACAACCCGTCTTCCTCTGCATCACAAACACAACACACACTTCAAAACTCCCTCAAACAAAAACACATCTCTCATGCTCTCTGTGTTTTCTATTTCTCTCTGTCTGCCTTATTCACTCACACTCACACACACACACACACACACACACACACCCTTGATAACAAACTCATTCCCCATGCTGTCTTCTCTCTCTCTCACACACACACACACACACACACACACACACACACACACACACACAC
>NW_019445988.1:0-7006 GCF_002814215.2 Seriola lalandi dorsalis
CACACACACACACACACACACACACACACACACACACACACACACACACACACCACATTCAAGAAAAGGCGCTTATACGGATTTATTCTAAAATGAAATTACATGTGAGTGACACAATCTGACAAGAAGTACTACATTTTGAAAATGACCAAAGATCATAATGAAGGCAGACTGAGGCATATTTAATACATTTATTTATAAAATTAAAGTGAGTTTTTTTGGGCTGTGATTACAATAAACACTGGTCAGAACATTGAGGGGAAAGTGCTGAAGCCTAACATGCATTCTGAAATTCAATTTTAAAGATTTAAGTCTTCTTACATGGCTCATTGATAAAGTATGAGCACAGAAAAGTCCAAACCTTACTGTCTAAAGCCAGAGAATCATCATTCTTGGTTTGTCCCACCACTGCTCAGCCAAAAAAGAGGCTTGGGTTTTATTGGCACAACACAGAAGCAAAGTGAGATTAGATTTAGCCCCTATTGGACCACCCACAGTAATTAAAGAAAGTTATTAGTGGTGACGTCATTACATAGTAGACACATGCCAACAGACCATCTCCTTACTTTAAAATCGTAACGCTGAATCAAACACTGAACTGTGCCCAGACTAGAATGCTACAAATTAATTTCTGACGCACAAATACACACATTGGCAAACACACAAACGACCTTTAGTTATGCTGTGCATCCTCCTCTATCCTCCTAAAACCAGCCTGGAGCTAATTTTGACCTTTGAACCCTACAAGCCAGGAGAACCAGGTGCTCTCCCTACATAGTGAGGTGATTTAGCAAACCACGCTGTAGTGGTTGGGGTGCCTGAGACACACCCTAGTCTGTGAGGACTCCGAGTACCACTGCAGGGCCAGAGAAATGATGTCACTTACTGTGGAAAGAGTCGTGCTGCTGCAGCCCTATATAAAGCATGATGGCTTCCCTAATACTAAAAAAGAAAAAAAAGAATCACTCACTGCCCACAGCTATTCTGCCATTATACTGCGAATAGCAACAATAATAGGTTGAGAACAACCACTAACTTTAGGACCTGCATTTTCAGAAATGAGTAAGAGGTACAACCAAAACTAGGATTAAACCTAATGAGAACATAACTCAAAGCAATTACTAATGTTAATCCAAACAATAGATGTATGTGCCCACACAATGCATTGGGCACTAAATAGCCACACACTATGCCCAGGGGATTTGCAACAGATTTACGTCAGTATAGTCCAAACACGTTTGGAGATCACACAAGCAAAATGGCATGTTTTGACTAATAAAAGCACAGTATTTGACATCAGTTGGGACGGTGCTTCCAGATTTGCCAGATGAGTTTTTACATTTTTACCCAGCATTTTTCACCAGCCACAATATGCTGTAGCAAGCCACTACATGTTATGTTATTGTGTCTTTAGTGGCCCCGGGGCACTATTTTTTTCCAGTCTGTTTTCTTGTTTTAAAAAGGTAAGTCTTCTCCCACTGCAACTTACAGATCTTCCGCTTGGTGTGGACGTCAAACAAACCTGACTTCAAAGATTGTGCGTATACTAATATTTACTTGCGTTGTATTTTACAGCAGTTTAACAACAAGACAAATTTAATTGCATTTGTCAGACGTGGGGTGAACTGGCAATAACTGCATGTTACTTTAGTCAGTGAGCCCCGGCTACAAAAGGCAGGGCTCAGTGATGTGAGTAGTGACAGTCTCAAAGTTCCAAACAGACCAAGCTCATCCCTAATTGTAAATTAGGGCTTTTGAAGCCAAATGATTACATATGTCTTAAAGCCTTCAAAAGGACAGAAATGTCAGAGAGATAAATACAGTGGGCAGTGATGATTCTTTACTGCAATTTACTGTCTGCAGTACACTATGACTATGTTCAGAATTTCAAAAGAGCAGAAAATAAAGGTATCCACTTTTGAGGCAAACAGATTCTCTTCACATTTTTAATTTTGGAACAAAAATCAGTGAGAAACAAAACCCAGAGGCATGCAGAGGATGGTGGTTTGGGTCTTGGAGGGACAGTCCAGTCCAGGATATGAGTGTCATGTTGCTCAGGCATTCCTGCTCTTAGACATTTCCCTGCCTCTGCTACAGGAGATAATGCAGCCTAGAAGAGTACACTTCAAACGTACTGCTATTACAGTGCTCATCCACAGTGGTGTGGCTGATGTCACCAAGTAACATGATTCATATCTCAGAGGTCTCATTTTCAGTGAGACTCAACAGATGTATAAGGTCAGTACAGTCCCTCAGTGGCTGGACATCCATACAAATCACAGTAGGCGACTCGATGAAAATATTAGTCCTGTAACCATGCAGTCACCTGACTGACAGAGTTGGGCTGTGACACATACTCCAGCTCCAAGTTTAGTGATCAAAGTCCAGTGTATGTGAGAATGTACTCTGTGTGCATGTGCATGTGCGTGTGCTTCTACGTGTACTATGTGAAAATCACAAGATCTTGTCTAAACCTCACCCTGACTGCTGAACACACCCTGAAATCTACCCTGAAGCAGAGTGTAAAGAAAGCAGACTTTGACACTGCTGTCAACAGGAAGCTATGAGCCACCATCAGTTATCAGATAACATTACCATTAGATATGAGACTGACCTCTCCTATGTAGCTGAGTCCATTTTAAAATTTTACTTTCATTTAGTAGATCACAAATAATTTTCATTACCAGACAGACATGGCATCTGTGCACATCAATTTCATCACATATAGATTTATATCACAGTTTAGTTAAGACTATTCCTGCACATGATTTCCTGAAGTCAGCAGAAACAGGATCTAAAGCAGGAAGTACACAGACTGATGACCAGGTGTAGCAACAGAAACAATAAACAAACTGATCACAGAGATAAGACGAGCCAACACTTCAAATTTATGTGCCACTACACTTAAATTTCTTTAATAATGCTATCATTTTGACTTCACACTATTTCTACAAGATTTATAGATTCAAAGTATTATGAATCATGTTCATTCAAGTTCAGCATTTAGCACACACTGAAAACACACTACTCTGAGTAATATAATTGTTAAACAAGTCCTGTCATGTAAAACTGCTACTACCATTTCAACATCAATTGGGGCTGTGCCCTTTTATCTTTTCTAATACCAAGTACTTATGGTACATTATCCATAGGGGTGTTATACTATGCATTAACACTTAATGAAACACTGTTAATTTATGTTCACATGGCTGCTTGTATGCTTTAAACTAACACATGCAACTGTGCTGAAGAATTGCAGCAGATGTTATAGTTTATGTTTAAGACAAAAAGGGAGTAGACTGTGAGCTGGCCATGTTTGGACATTATCACTGTTTACTGCAAATGCACAGTCAAATCTCATTTATCTGAACCTCAGAGTTCAGTTGGGACCTCAAGCAGACCATGCAGTGCTGTGAACATAGGGGCTTCGTTACCAATGAGGAGTTTAAAGATGAACTTTTCTTGCATGTAATTAGAATCATGTAAACAGAACTTTTATGATAAGCATATTCATGCTTTCTGTCTGTATTTGCAGAAGCTGCTTGTCAGAGCGAACAAAGATTAAGACCACCTACATGAGCAATCAGCATTTCATCCTCAACACTTCGCAGCACATGACACGTTAGCTCCAGTTTAGACATGCTACAAACACTCTGATATGACCTCTTACATAAGTTAAAATTTTCTGCAATTTTCATTAACACTATTTAATCACCAGAATAAGCTTGAAAAAAAAAAAAAGAAGAGGAATTCTATACTTCATTAATAAATTGTAGCTGCTACGGTTGACTCATAGCAATGAACCATGAAGCCCAAGTAACACTCGAGTTAAGCTGTGGAGCTCGACCTCCTGATCAACCCGAGCAGGGCAGAGGAGACGACAGTTCGTCCAGAGAGAGACGCGTTCTTTACATTCCACACCTCGGCCCCGGGGAGCTCTGGTATGCATATGGCTAATGAGAGCAAGAGGGCTCCTAAGGTGTCAAATATAGCACCCTTTGAGGTGTTAATAGTGTTTGTGTCTGATATATGATTAGAAATGCAAGGGTCTGAAAAGTGAATAGAATTGGATTTTGCCTCGAGCCTCGATAAACATCTGATAAAATCATACACAAGACGGGAATGCTGTTTGTATGAAGTAAGATCACTGTAATTGTTAGCACTGCCAATTAGGAGTTTAACTGAAAACAACAGCCAAAGCTGCACACAAGGTAGCTCACAACAAAAGCTCACTGCAATGGGATCAGCTGTGCAGATGGGTTAACCTATGGCAACCTACTGCATTCACCCCTCCATCCCTTCAGAAATGCAGCCCATCAGGTAAATTTGCAAGCCTGAGTTTGTCTCAAAATTTGACTAAAACATCTACCAGAACGTCATGTACCAACCACAAACTTAATGAGATGTCACTCAGGAGAGGCAGATACAGGGTTATAAATCAGACAAATTAATCACAAGGGGACAAAACAGTCCATGAGCCACGTCAGACATAGAAATTTATTTTAATGCTACTGACATTTTGAAGTAAATTTATGTCACCTCTTCCTCAGACTATAGAAAATTGTAAAATGAGAAAGAAAGGGACAGGACAAGAGAGCGTTGTCAAATCAAGCCAATTAGCTACTTGTGCATTTCCTGTTTGCAGCAATTCGAACCCATAGCAGAATATAAAACATGTTTATTTGACAGGAACTAATTCCACTCTTGCCCAGAATCAGCTGATGCTCACCTTTCCTTTTATTAGAGCACAGGAAAACATACATTGGTTATATAAAGTGTAGTTTAAAGAAAAACCGCCTTTGTATTCAGCAGATTTAACCTGCCATAAATTTTTACTTAGTGCTTTGATTAAGCAATTGGAGAAGATTCCTCATGTTTTGTAATCAGATCCAAGGTTTGCAAAATACATCAGGATCTTCCACCTTGCCTGACAGAACAGACTTTTACAATACTGCTAAAAAAATGGGCTTTAACAGACTAAACCAGCCAAGCAAGAAAATCATCTCCTAGGGAACCAGCCTACAGGTACAGGAAACGTGCTTAGCAAGACACGTAGAAGTGAGCATCATTTTGTCCAGAGCAAGGGGAAAAACAAACAAACACACAAACAAAACAACACCCACACCAACAGTAAGGAGCTAAACTCAGCAGCTGGATACCTAACATGTCCATAACTACACTACAGACATTTGTATCCTTCGAGAGGAATGTCTGACGCCTAGAAAAACAACCAGTTGCATAGCAACAAGTAAGACTGCAGAAAATGTGAGTGAATCACACAGCGATAGATACAAAGCACAACACTGAAACACAAAAAAAATGGATGAACAACATTCTCTCAAGGCAAGAGAGAACATTCTTTTCATTCACACAAGAGGCCAGCACACTTCATTTCCTTGCAGCTCAACATGTGATTCACACATGCACATCACTAAAGGGTCTTCCATGCCTGCTGTCCAGTGCTGCTCAGAGCTCCATGGAAATTTCCACTTTAACAAGTCTCTGCATCTGTATGGTTGAGACAAACAGCTGAGGCAGTAGCAGCAGCAGTGCTGTCACACCCCGAACCTTTTCTTAAGATTTACAACGTCTATATGATAGGGCAGGAACAATACAACGGCGCACTACAGGCTGAGTGGAAACCTGAGATATATTTAGCTGGAGAGATTAAATAGACTTACCTATACATATATATACTTTTGTACAGCACATTTCTGGTAGATGGCTAGTGAAACTATATCTGTCGAGGTCAACTATTTATGAAAACATTTGAGACCAGTCACTCTAGCTGAAATTTTGAACCACAGTTGCTATCAGTGTCCAAGTGCTCCTGCAGTACAAGATATTTGCTAACAGGCCACTGTCCTCATAGTCTAAAAGGCATGATTAGTTAGTGGGTGGTTACTAATTACTGATGACAGAGAAAAACATATTTCTAGTATGCCTAGCGTCATAGCAATTAGGTTCAACAAAGTACTTTCATACAGTGTAAGAGGAAATCTAAAAAGAATCAGGAGGGTCATTAACTTCTGTCATCTCTTTGATGACACTGCTCTGAATAGATATTGTATTCCCTTGTGGAGGATGGCTTCTGTACACAGTGTCTCCACATCTTCCTATTGTCTCTCCAGTGCATGCTGTGATACAGTCCAGCACCTGTGGCATGAAAAAATGATCAACTGGAGAAACAGACAGCATATGAAAGAACAGATATTTTTAGAAAGAACTTGGAAGATATCAAAGACAACCCAACTAAAAAGATTATTTTGCGTTTTGGTCTGCCAGATTGGTGCATTCATGTGCAACCACAGTTAGTTTGTGAATTAACTGCTCTTTTGCCGCCGACATTTAATACATCAAATGGGTGAAACTGATGCTGTACACACCATACCTTATTAAAAAGTATCATAGCATTGTTCTAAGGTTCACAGCTAAAAAAAATAGTCTGGTTTATTTAACAATGCTATCAGGGCTCACAGCTGTAAATTAATAGATTAGAAATATTATTCAGTAATCCAGCTGTTAAACTGATTATTTTACCAAAATGATTATTTAAATATATGCAGTGAATGACTCCGTGACAGAGACAACATCTGACTTCAACCTAGTTCTCTCATCTTGGCCGCTCTTCATATTTCGGCCTATCCCAGAATTCACATGTGTACCGACACTGCATGAAGCAGCCAATGGCAGGGCTGGGAGGAAATGGTCTTGGAAGCCTGTCAGGCAGGGAGCAGTGAATGACCATATATGGTAAAATCTGCAGTCAGCAGGACTGAGCGGCAGAAGCGGCAAAGGCAGAGGCGACTGAGCAGTATAGAGGTCTTGGAACACAAGCTGACCAAAGTATGGGGAAAGACCCTGGATATCATGCACACAAGTATTTTTGTGTGAAGAGACAGAGTGCAGCTTAGTTAGCAGCCAAAGTGGTGTATGAGAGACAGAAGAGAAATAATGTGTCACTGTGCACACACCCAGGGATTACTAACAGCAAAGGTTGAGCACA
>NW_019445989.1:0-1412 GCF_002814215.2 Seriola lalandi dorsalis
CCTGTGACTACAAATTGAAAAGACCAAGTTTGGTCTCAGACACCACCTATGTTAAAATAGAGAAACCATCCCTCAACAGAGGAGGAGGTCTCAGACACCACCTCTCTCCAATTTACAATGCTGCCCTTTCATCCCTTCCCAGGAGACTCAACAATCTGGTCCAAATCCTTTGGACCAGAATACTCACTTATTTGTCCACAGAATCCTTTCCCCTCAGATCTGTTAAGGCCAGGCAAGTTGCTAACTTTACGTTGCTAGTACAGACAATAAAAGGCCTTGCAACGACCTGGAAAGAAAAACCTCCCAATACCTGGAGTTCAAATTCCTCTTGGCTGAGGAACTGATATCCCAGGCACAGGCATGTCAACCAGATGAAACTGACTCAAGTGACGAAGAATTCTCTCCAGAAATCAAGATCCCTGCTTCATGGTCTCCTCATTGGTCGCCTCAGCCACTCGAGCCTGCTAACAATGCAGCAAGTCATCAGATCATTTATGGGACAGAATGCTGTTCTGAGATCAGATATAAGGAGAGAAATCACTTCACTTCAGTTTCGTTTTAACTGATGTCTCTTTTTAGCTTTAACTGGTTAAACACTTTTGGCCTTGCTAGCCCTGATGTCATGCCACATGTCCAGAGGTCAAGTGGAAATTTACCTAGCATCACTTTGTACATAAAAATATTCTAGTGTTGTTGTCTGCAATAGTCAATGATATCCAGCCCACCAATTTATAGAGTGCAATGGTGAGCGAGAGACTTTGCATTAGTGATAAAACCTATTGATGCATGGTACACTGAGTCAAGGCTCCATAACACAGAAGATGCTGCATGAATATAAAATACATCCCTATTATCAATGAAAAGCAGAAAGGTCGTTTTTTTCTTAAGAAAGTAGTTCATAAGGGAAACAAGATTCAGCTCTAAAATAAAAGCCATAGAAATTACAAACACTCTGTGACACTGTGAAAAACAGGCACTACTGGCCCAACTGTGATTTGCCTTTGATCAGTGTTTCATTCTGCACTTCAGGACGAGTAAAGTTGTTTATTCAAACAGGAGGTGAATGTTGAAGTCATTCTATTTGCATCTCAGCAACGATTTTTTTGAGCCATTGAGATTTAGGTCTCATTTACAAGACCTGAATACGAATACAACAAAAAAAATGAACTACAGACATTCAAAATTTCAGTGATATAAATATACATTCAAATATGTATTCATGTAATCAACAACAAGTGTATGTTTATTATTACCAATATATCAAATAAACAACCAGGTAGACAATAAGAGGACAAATGATGATGAATTAAGTGCACTCTGTAATATTAGTTAAAAATAAAGATTATGTAAAACGGTTACACCCCAAGTCAGTCACAGACTTTGAACCACATTTTTGAATATAGTATCAGTGT
>NW_019445990.1:0-1381 GCF_002814215.2 Seriola lalandi dorsalis
CAGAAGGAAGACGGAGGGGAATGATATAAAAAAGCTAATATTAGCAACTAGCTAGCAAGTGCCGTGCGGATAGCCCGGTGGACTGCACATGGGCAAAGTCTCCTTTAAAAGCCCGGCCAGGTGTAACGTTAGCCAGCGTGGAGCTAGCCGCTATCGGTGGTAATGCATCACTTTCGGGGAATCAAAACCGAAAGTTAAAAGGAGCCGGATGCATTTACCTTACGTGACACAGCTAGGTTAACTGAACTGCATTGAATGTATACGCTCGGGGCCTTTAAACGGTATTTAACAGTTGGCTACAGGCTTTTATCTTTGATATAATGGAAAATATAACAGCGAGGAAGGTTTTAGTACCATAAGTCCGGCTGCTAATTAACTATGCAAACACAGAGTAAATGCACTTGCCGGGCTGTATTGGCGCACGTAGCAAGTGGCTGCCGGGCGGTTGCCATGTACGGCAGTCATGTTACAGCATTCAGTAATAGGACTGATGGGACAGAAAGGCAGAATTATGGAAAGGGGAGGGAGATGGGGACACCAGCCGAAGATAAGCTTGAAACACAACTAAAATTGAAACTGAAATCTTACGCATTACAACTTGAACTTTTAAATGTAGTCTGATGTTACAAAATGACAGAAAAAGTTGCGCATGTTGAGGCAAGAGAATATGTGTGACAAATACAAGTGTGCACCAAGGCTTGGATAATGACAATCAAAATATATCTATAAAGCTCAATTAACACATTAGCATCCATGAACCTACTATGAGCTTAGTTATAAGAGAAAGTGGTATAATCACATTCCCTCACGGTACTATAGGAAAAACACTAGTAGTGGAAACAGAGGTTGTACTTGCAGATATCATATGAATATATTTATTGTATTGAAAGCCCAAACTGGGTAGGAGAAGGGTTAGAGTGGTGGTTTGGAAGGGATGTGGTTCAGGAAAAGGACCGTAACTCCTTCTGGATGTGTCCAGGGCTTCATTTAAAAGAAAAAGCCCATAGATGAGAGGTGCTCTTTTATAACTGAGGTGACATTGTTGGCATAAGTTGTAACCTTGGTTACAATGTGTTGTTCTGATAAATTAGGTAGTACCATTGTAGCCAAGGGAGGTAATCACTGAAAATAATTTTTTTTTTAAAAAGTTGATCAAATCAATTGTAGCTACAACTTAAATGTGAGCTCTGTGCAGCCTACCATAATAATTTCATGGAGTGCCTGTTACATACTTTTGCACGTTAGCTGAATTTTCTTGTTGGATTAGTGTAGTAGAAAACAATTTAATATTAAGCTCATTGTATACCACAACAAACTGTGCGCAATTCAAAAGATGTCAATGATTTAGGTTTTTTTTTTTTTTTTTTTTTTTCTCCACTTG
>NW_019445991.1:0-1380 GCF_002814215.2 Seriola lalandi dorsalis
GTCATCAATGTTTGTAATTTCACCTGTGCTTTCCTGCTTAACGAATGAGTAATGTACTTTTTTTTTTTTTTTTTAATTCTTCGAGGGGTCAGATTTCACAGGATCTTGTTGTCCTTTGAGTCATTCTGGCTGATTGAACCTCTGCTCACGCTGAAGTTTAAGTGAAGTTATGATTGGAATATGCCTTGAAGACATTTTGACATGTCTCAGTGGGAAAAAAGCACAGGTGTAAATGATAAAATCACAGATGGGTGAATTCTGTTTAGCTTCTTCGGTTTCAGGGTTTGTGAGGTTATAGACTCCATGTACTCATAATAAATGTTTTACCATGGCAGACATTTTAATTCATCATTCCAGAGAAGCACAGATGAAACTAATGATAATGATGAGGGCTCCTTAGCTGTTCGGTGCACAAATGTCAGTATTGGATTTCACAAAACTAAATGGGATGCAGATATCATTAATGTTATTAATCGCACATGTGTTTTTCCTGCTGTGATAATTCCAATTGTGTGGTTTAAAAAGGCCTAAAGATGTTTTCTTGCTCTTACGGCACATGCTAAAATAACAAGTAGGTGAGTCAGGGAGATATACATCTGTGCATGCACACGCAGTCCTGGGAGGAAGTCTAATCAGGCACAATAATTAATAACACCTGTGTGGGTGGATATTGGTGTGGAGGCTCGCACATACCTGTATATGCAGTCTAGATTTACGGTCCAGGTCATGAGCTACAGGCTTTGGCTGTGGTGTTATACAGCCTGATGGCAGTGGGGAGAAAGGATCTGCTGAACCGCTCAATCCTGCAGATATTTACAGATTACACATTTACACACAAATTGTCAATCTGTTCACACAAAAAACATTGAGACAAATCTATCTCCATAGAAATCCCATTCACAGTTTTTACACAGTGACAGTTCAAGTTTCATGAATGTTTCTGGACCTTTCCAGATTTTATCTTAAACTTTATATCCAATTCAATATCTGGATGAAACCTATTAGAGTTTACACTAAACAGATACTGTAGATTATATGGTTAGCAAGGTAACTTATTTCCCCCAGTGGCTCAAAGTAATTTCTGCTATATAACTTGGATAACCTGACTGATGACAGCTTTGACATTTTTAGAATGACATCTGCAAGCAAGTCTACATTTCCAGATTAGAGTACGTTTTTCTGCTGTTCATCATTGGCACTAAATAGCTATTCATGTTAATGGTTCAATAAAAAAGTAATGCAATTCCTGCATTCTACATTTTCATGTGTCACTTATGACATTGATTGATATTTTAATGGAATATACATCCACTTGTACTAAAAAACAGTGAGTGCTCCTTGTGTTGTGTGGAGTAGCCCCATTTGAGGATTCTCTGATTT
>NW_019445992.1:0-1461 GCF_002814215.2 Seriola lalandi dorsalis
CATGGTATTTATTACTGATTTGAACTCTTTCAGAATTTGTGGCCATGATGACCGGAAACTTGTTTAAAATGAGCTGAAGACGCAATAAAAGCAACACATCTCACTTTGAGCCTCTGGGATACCCTGCAGGAGTTGTGACCATTCAGTTTATGTTCCAGTGACACAGGATTATAAAACAAGAGGACCGTCATTTTTTACTGTTCAACATACTTGCAGTAGTTCTAATGGAAATATGTGCAATCACATATCTCTGTTTTGTGAATATTTGTAGAAACCTTTCACATAAAAATAAAAAATCTTTTAAAATTATTGGTCCGTTTATCTTCTGTTTGTGTGTTTCTGATAGAGTGCATTCAAGTCATTAAGTGTCAGACATCATAGGGTTAAAATCCTCAGACCTGCTACCCGGATGCAGTCACTCACATGGGTCTGACAGCATCTGGTGTGCAGAGCCATTAAATCCCATTCTCATCCCTGCAAAACCAAATGGACGGCTCAGGGAGCCAACCGAGTTCATCCTCTTGAAGCCATTAGACCAATTGCAGAGTGACGGGGGAGGGAGCTTGCCGCACTGATCTCTGTTTGCAGCATCCCTAGAGCTGCTTCTGTTGTGTGAAATACAAGAAAGGGCAAGACGGAGGGGGGGGAGTAGATCCTTGGAGGCAATCGCAGAACGGAAAAGGGATCTCCTGGAGGCTGCTGGGATAGGGTTACTTCGGTGTGAAGAGTCCATCTTCAGAGAAAATGACTGTTTTGTCAATGTAAACAGCCTGTGCAGTACCTGCATTGCTAAAGGGGGAAGCAGAGGAGGAGGAGGAGGAGGAGGAGGAGGAGGAGGAGGTGGAGGAGGAGGAGGGACAGACACTGGAGGAAATGCTGCCTCTTCCAATGAAATTTTTCCCTTCTGTAGCTAGCCCAAGCCTGCTGCAGCTCACCTCTGAACTCATGCATGTTACATGTTAAGGTACGTCTGCATCTCTAATCTGAGAGGACACATGGAGTAGGACCTGGTCACGTTGGCAGGATTAGTAGTTCAGCTGTTAGCACAGGACAGCTGAGATACAGTGCATCTTGACTAAAAATAACATGTTATGTATCAGTAACACACAGTAATCAAGACCATGAACTGATTGAGATGAGCATGTAAAAATGTTGCACGCTACGTCTTTGTGCTGTGCAGGGATTATTAACTGGACAACAGCAATGACTGGAGCCAGCCTTTGGCTTTCATTGGTTTGTTTGCTTCAGCTGCACATGTTCCTCATTATGATCACAAGCAGACAGGATCCACTAAGGAGAGAGGAACGGATCATGTGTCTATTTTCACATTTTCACCGCTTCCCTCTGTCACCGTACTACACTGCTTTAAAATAGAAATCAGATTCAGTTTTTTTTTTTTTCAAACTCCTCATATATGTAAATCTTCAGGATAAATTGCTCTTCACTCTCATGGGATGTGCT
>NW_019445993.1:0-1535 GCF_002814215.2 Seriola lalandi dorsalis
CTGTATATTGCTTGTAATTGAGATGAAGTAAACATCTGTTAAGTATTTTAATAGAAAATTGTTTGATTGTGTTGAATTAAACCCCAACAAATGCAGCGGGTCCACCAGACCCGCCAGCACTGGCTGAGTAACAAAAATATGAACATCACACAAGGGTTAACTAAGTTTATCAAACATTTCACAGTAAAACAATAAAATTACAAATACACTATGTATTTCCCTGCTGTCTACAAGACCAAATCATTATTATCATTTTTTTCCCAGCAGGCCTGTCAACAAGAAAGCTACAACACTACAACACAACACCAAGTTTTTTTCTTTTTCTTTTTCTTTTTAAATGACTTCAGGGATTAACTGATGATCATGTTGAGCATGTTTAAAATTACTATAATTAATATAATTCACAGTAAAACAATAAAATTACAACTTTTAATGCTCATAAAAAACCCAATAGGTTCTATATTGAAATGTTACGGGATGCCATATATGTACTAAGATAGAGAAGTTTAAATATAGAATCACTTGTTTTAAAAGTGAAAGTGAAAATCTCCATCTGTGCACAATCCACATTGGAACAATGTCCTTCAAATCTCTCCTCTCCAAAGCAGATGAAGAGGAGGAAACCAAATCCAGCTAATCTGTAATGCATTAGCAAGCACACTAACAGTATGTTACAGCCCATTAGTGGTTAACAATGATAGCTGATTTTCAGATGGCACAGATAGCCATTACAGTAATTCGCTCCAGCCTGCGTCAACTCCCCAATGACAACCACTGCTTCCGGCCCTGACATTAGATCAATAATGCAAAACCTCCTTAAAGTTCTGCCTTGTGGTTTCATTTAAAAGAGCATCCTCTCAAACTAATGATGCAGGTTAATTGGTTTGTCATCGTTTGGGAGTTTGCTGGGAAAGGAACAGGGGCCATTTAAAAATGGAGCCCTCCAGGGAAGTGCCATGTTCCCTCTGTGTATTGGCTCTGTAGTTTATTGATGGGTTTTCCGTGTCTTGGCTGACCACCAAACTGCTGGACTTGTGTGTCTTTTGCTTTTCACAGGGTCAATACGGTTAAGAAGAAACAGTTTGCCAAGGAAACAGCATGAAAAGCAGCTCAGCTCAAGGAGTTGCAAAAACAAAGGTCATCATGAGTCCAGTGTGAATGTGCTTTTTTCACGTTGGATGCATAGATGATTGAGTGAATACAGTAACAGTCCATCACTGGAAGCTCCAAAGAAAAAGCTGTAATGTTCATTGACGTCCATGCGACCTGCCAAATTGTCCTTGAGCAAGATACTTAACGGCTGTCTACTCATTCATCACAAGCTTTGGATCCCTCAAACACACCAAGAACACACACACACACACATGCAGTATGGGGGCTGAAAAGGGACATGGAGGATGAGATACATGTACATAAGCTGGAGTCCCACATGTGTGTATGTATGTATGTGTATGTAATCAGTATAACTCAACCATGGAAACGTATGTGCGTGCACACATGTGACTCCTAACACACAGGCATGTGTGTATATGTTT
>NW_019445994.1:0-2435 GCF_002814215.2 Seriola lalandi dorsalis
TCTAGTTTTCCAGGCCAAGTGAGAGGCAGGTGGATGAAAAGGTCTGGAGTCCAGTGTGGAGGAAGAGAGGGATGAGGGAGTGAAGAGCAGGGGAGGAGAGGAGGAGGAGGGGGAGGAGGAGGAGAAGAAGAAGAATTCACAGGGAGCCTGTGGAGGGTGGAAACCAGTAAGAAGTCACTCCTTTTAGGCCTGGAGGACCAATACTACAGCTGCCAGCATTCACTTGCGGCAACAGCATGTGGACGCTGGTCGTTTAGTTCTCATTCTCTCATTCATTTAGGCATTTGGTGCTTGAGATGCACTGCTATACAAAGCAATTCAATCATAGCAACTTAGAGCAATGGGAGGACTTGTACTGAGGTGTCTCATGAGCAAATAATCAAGTCATTTGGGAAATCATCCAAAGTGACATTCGGTTAAATACAAGTGAATCTGTTCCTGTAAAACATCAATTTCACTGCATTTTTAGATATTAATCTGTAATATTTAATTTTTTAAAGATCTACTCGTCATTTCATCACCACTTAGCAGCAGTGACAGAAAACAGGAGGTAATGAAATACCTGCACCACACAATAGAAAAGATCATGAGGGTTATCTAATCATATCAACCTCCAAAAATAATAATAAAAAAAAGGTACAAGGTTCAGAAATTTATCAGTGTTCAAACTTAAGAGCAGTTGTCAACTCAGATTTCCCCTCAAAACTGGTTTTGGGTTTAAAATGTCATGTCTACTCTGAAAGCAGTGATGATCAAAAATAAAAGCACAGTAGTGCCCTCTGGTGACATGACTACATTTCATTAATATGCATGGGGCTCCCGCTGCAGGAGACACAAAGTACGAGGCACAGAAGTCATTGTCGCCTGGTGTGTAAACGTGGGATCGGGAGGTGCTACACATCAGATCCTTTTGAAGGTCACCGTTTCACATTTAATTCTGACCAATTGACCTGACAGCGCAAGTGGATAAGTCATCAATCACAAGAACAGCATGGATGACTCTGCTGGAGCAACGGTCAACACAGAAGACACGGGCCTCATTTATCGAGCCGAGCACAAGGTGAACGTCTTTGCTCTTTATTAAAAGTGGAAACATAAATAAATGGAGCCCCAAATCACAGAGAATCAGAGTCAGCAATATACTGCATTCAGATATCAGTCCTGTTTCTGACTGAACTTCACTGAGCGTAGAAGTGATTTACAAAAGAAATACAGCCACATAATCTTTGACAGTTTTTCATCTCAGCGCTATCAGATTGATCAAATGGAGAATGATATACAGTAAAAACAATTCAATGTTCGTCAAATCACTACCACCATTTTCAAGCTGGTGTCACTACTGCTGCTGACATTAAATATATTACAAGTTCAATATTGACTCAAATCCAACAAATCCCTAAACATGGAGATTGATTGTGCAGTGTAAGTAACCTGTTTGATAAATGAGGCCCAGTGTGATTGAAATCTGCTGATCTCGAGAGAATCTCAAACAGGAAATGATTTCCCAGCCGTCTGTTGGCTTTATTATTGGTTAGAGTGAGGAGGTCGCCCCCTGTCTCTGCTGGTTAAAAATA
Organism: Seriola lalandi dorsalis; assembly: GCF_002814215.2. Classification (NCBI taxonomy): domain Eukaryota; kingdom Metazoa; phylum Chordata; class Actinopteri; order Carangiformes; family Carangidae; genus Seriola; species Seriola lalandi. The sequence continues at coordinate 1,575 of NW_019445994.1, forward strand.
TCTATATAATGTGCCTTATATTAACACACTACTGATAAAACAACTCGTTTTAGCATTTCTGCAGTGAAAACCTATTTTTTACCACTGGATAGAGGAAAAAACTTGTGAAGACAGAACCTGCTGAAAAACAGCTTTATGGACAGTTAATGACAACCTTGAGGGTTTTTTCTGAAAAATGAACTTCTCAGGACACAAGCATTAGGGTCTAAAGATGGTTTCCTGAGATCAGCCCCCAGAATCTTCAGGCGGTAATCCATATATCCACCACGTTCATAAGCACACTGCTGCCTCCTTTCTCCGGGCAATTTAACACACAGTCCTCAGCGGCTAGGTCTATTAAAGATGACCAGTTATTAGACAGTTTATCAGACAGACGCCGGGTAGCGGGATGTCTAAGCTTGGAGCCCTCTCAGTGCCCGGCGGGAGATAGGTATGACCTTGCTAGTGCTTTATTGGATTCAAGTGCCTTGTGAGTAAAAACATTACTTTTATTGCATCAAGTACAAACACTGTTACCTTATCTCCCAATATGATAGGCAGTGGGCGAAGTTGAAGTGCTCCAATGTTAGTGCAGTACACATTAGATATTAGGTTGATGGGGATCAGAGAGAAGCCACAGATGGATGTAAACCACAGGTGAACACTGGCACCACACTGCAACCTGGTATAACGGTCAACCCTCCACAATAACAACAACAACAACAACTACTACAGCTGGAAAATTTCACTTCACAACACCAAAGGACAGTGAGACACACACATTACAGAGAAAGTGGGTTAAAGTATATACATGTCTTTTGGAGAGGAAGGCTATACGAGGGTTGTCCGTCTCCATGGTTACACTCCATGGGAGAGAGGTGA
>NW_019445995.1:0-1541 GCF_002814215.2 Seriola lalandi dorsalis
TCTATGTCCCCATCCGGTACCTCCACCGTGTAGCCTCTTTCCTTCATGTCCCGTATAGCTTCGCTGACACTTCCATTTGTCTTCACTCCGTTTTTTCCAGTGTATCTGTATTTTGCGAGCGGTGCCTGGAAACAGATTTCTTTTTCCATCAACACTTTTTTGACACCCACGTATGTCCTTCGTTTCTGGACAATTTCTGTAGGATAATCATGGTTGAAGAAGATTTGTTTAACGCTTATGTGTATCTTTTTTTCTGCCACACTTTCTTCAAAATCATTTCTTTCGTCTCAAACTGTAGGAAGTTGACCACGATTGACCTGGACGTAGCGCCTGAGCCTCACCAATGATCGCCTGCTGAGCCTGCAGCCCGATGTTGTTCTCTGTGAGCTTATGGTATATATCTTCATCCTTCATCTCTGTCTTCAGCTCATCTTTAAATGTGGTTAACTCGTGTCGTAGCTTGTGTTTGAGTTCTTTTGTATCTTTGCTGATAGTGGCAAGGCCAACTCGCAGTGTCTCTGAGCTATCTTGCCGGTCCATTTTCTCCGTTGAGTGTCCCTCGTGTTTGCAAGCCTCGTGTTTGGAGATTTCTTTGTCTTTCTTTGTGTTGTTTTTCTTGCTTCTTCGTGTATTTGTCCCACTCATGCCTTACTTTTATATTTTGAGTTACACTCTTTTAGTGGGTTTATTTTACCCAACCTGGGAGAGCTAGTTAACTATGCTCCTACTCTCTCAGCCATCTTCCTGGAAGTCCAACTTTGACAAATTTAAGTGCTTGCCCTATGCCCCCTGTTTGTTTAGAAAATATATCCCCACTTTAGTGTTTATAGCTTAAGTGTCAGCCATTGACACATCATTGTGTGCTAAGTATTGCCTCTGTTTGCCTTTGGAACTGATAATCCTGTGTTTAATATGAAATTTAAAGGCAAACCTGTCTGTATTTACCTTTAGATGCTTTCATACTCGCATTCTTGTTTTGACATGACTTAACCCTGTCTTAACCTTTGGTTCGTTTATATTTTCACCCGTCTGAGCTGTTGGCTCACAGGGGAAATAAAATCCTCTTTGGCTGTACTGGACATTTTCTTTAGTTGGCAGTTAAAGCTCTCTACATTGGAAATTGGTGTTTTTTCCATTGTGGTTTAGCTATGGAGTGGCACCTCCTCAGCTGCTGAGTCAGTCAGTGGGGTAAAACTGTTTATTCCACATGACCAAGTTGTGTTTAATGACTAGCACAGTTTCCTTTTGTCTTGCCTTGAACATTTAAAGGATTCAAGTATCCTGCTGGGACTGTTATTTTATTGAGGAGTAAATTAACAGCATTTCTGGTTTCAAGTCTGACCACACCTCGCATCAGTGCTTGATGTTACTGGGTGTGGACACATATGCACTTTGTCTCACCTGAAATCACACTCATCATTGACCCCTGGATTTCAGTTCTACATCACTGTGGCAGTGAAATTGAAAGGTCAAAATTAAAGGTCAGTAAAAATAAAATTGCTCTTTAATGTCTTATTTTTTTGTTCTTTCAGCCTTCAGAT
>NW_019445996.1:0-1483 GCF_002814215.2 Seriola lalandi dorsalis
GGCCAGTGAATAAAAATGTCTCTTTAGCTGAGATTGAGGAATCGAGATGGAGGGAGCACATAATTCAAGTCAACTTTATTTCTTGCAATGTCTAATAGTTCTGAAGTGAACTTCAACAGGCTAAACATCAGCATTTATTCAGACAGCGTGGTGTTAGCTGGACCAGACTGCACCACCATCACAGGCTGTAAGCATTAAGCTGGGTTAGCAATGATTAGGTTTGGGTATTAGCCATTAGCTTCGAGTGGGTCAGATCCAGGCATCAGTGTTTTTGTGGTTGTGGGCAGGAAAAGCATTTGAAAAAACATTTAGCGAATTCCAATGTCCCAGTCTCATTTAACAACATTAACACACCCACACAAACTGATCACATATGAGCAAATAGATATTTTATTTGTTAAAAAATGTGTCTCAAAGAAAGGGAATGGAAAGTAGCAATAAAATAGAGAAAAACTGGTGAAAAAAGAGGTAGGAAACCCACCAGGTGTTGCACAGTTGTGCACCTCTATATTTAATTGAATACCGCCCTCTTTCCTTGAGTAAGAATGTATAGGAATTATTATAGAAATACTGTTGAAAACATCTCCCAGCTCCCTTGACTTTGCAAATGTGGCGAGTCTGACAAACTTTTTCTGATTATATGGATTTTATGGAGATATGTGGGATAAGTACTGGCCCATACAATATTGCAGTAGCTAAGGTATGAATATATTAAGCTGTAGTATAAGGACAAGATTTATTGACTTGTGGAACCATTTTCCCAATAATTACTACAGATTTCATTTCTTTCAAACAATCAATTTGTTCCTCCCAACATTTTTCATAATTTTTTACCCACCAAAATCGAGTGGGTGTTACTCTGTCAATTTCTTGGCCCTCAATAAAGGTCTGTGGCTATAGTGTAGACACTAAATACTATCCAATTTAAGGAGTTTGTAAATATACAGCACAATGAAAAGTTGTGTTATAGATATATCCTCACTATAAGCTCCCAACAGAAAAATAGCACATCAAATAAAATTGATTAAAATCACATTTTAATGTCTTCAGTGCTGTAGGTTGTAATCACTCTGACTGTAGTATACTCTCTTTGTAACCATGAATCTTTGCTGTCGTTGTCTCTTTGTTGCTATATTCAGATGTGTCGTGTGGAAACAACGCGATGCCACGGGATCTACCATCTTGCCACGTTCCAGAGGAGCGCGGGGGCGGGGACAAGCTAAAAGAAGGGCCACACGGTTGAATAAGCCCAACACCTCTCTAATCTCGTTGGTCCGAATGTCCTCCCGCACCGCCTATTTTTGTGTAGCGAGCCCGTCATTGGCTGAAAACCCCGTCAGTCGTAAAGGGGACGTGGTTTCTATGGTTCTGGCTTTTATGAGGCAGTAAGAGAAATTTTGATTTCTTTCTACCCTCAGAGGCGCAGACCCTGTCCGCTCCACTACCAACTACTCTCTGCTCAGAGGTCCACCAGCCCCGGACA
>NW_019445997.1:0-1572 GCF_002814215.2 Seriola lalandi dorsalis
TTTTTTTTTTTTTTTTTTTTTTGCACTCCTCACTGCTGGGTCTGTTGACACCACTAACAAGTTTCTACTCAAACTCTTCTTTTATGAAACTTGATCTGCATTTTGAAAGCTGCAGCTCTTTGCACTTTGATTATGGAAAAGGACAATTCAGTCCAAATGTTTGTGGTACACATAAAACCTGTTTACATTTCATGTAAATTAGTTTTTTTTTTTTTTTTTTACTTAAGTTTTATTTCAGTATCTTCTCATTTGTATGGAGCTAAAGTTGATGGTCAGTGGTCAGCTTGTCAGCTTGTAGCCGTTGAGTATATAGCAGGCAGTACGTTATTGGCGGTTCCAAACAAAGACAGTGCAGATGAACCTCCGTAATGTAAACCAGTGTAGAAGAGAGTGAAACTTCCCTTCAGGGATCAGTTTTAAGTATCGTGTTACAAAATGGGGGATAAAGATCAGAGAAGAGAGGTAGAGTGTACTCTTGGCTTACGTGTGCCCCATAACTACAGTAGCCACACAAACATTCAATAATAGGAGTTTTAATGGGTTTTTATCAGATCCTTGAAATGTTTTCTGGTTCAACAGGAGGAAATCTTTCCTTTGCCAAATCAAGTAGATGTTGCTTTCTTATCCAGACTGCTGCTATTAACTTTGTACTGAATAAATCTAACTATAAATGTCCGTCAGTCTGTCTTTATTTCTTTCTGTGAAGGTTTTCAGATGAGCAATTCTGGAGGAACCAAAAGTGAAACGCTAAACAACAAGTCGGTTAGGGCCGGAGCGGCGCATCCATGAAACTAATGTCATCGATAACGACAATGGCGAGTAGGAAATATGACTGGGCTAGTTTAAGCATGGATTCCCTGGAAAACAAGCAGCAGCTACAAAACCTAGCACAGGATCTTCTAAAGTGTAGAAGTTTTAGACAGACCTAAGATCTGCAAACTGGAAATGGCTTAACACAGCAGTGCAACAACTCTGCACGGTCACTTGAAGCAAAAGCATATCAGAATGCTCTGTTTAAGACTCAGCAAGATAGCACCATATTGTTTACTTTGGATCCCCACCCAAGCATAATAGTTTATTTTAACAGCCACCTATCAGTGAGAAAATGGCTTGTGATTCTTGTTGCAGTTTGTATATTGTTTCTAATATTTTCCTTGTTGATGCATAAATCATTATTATTAATTAATTGTTATTATTATTATTTGTTTTTTTGTTCCAGTGATGAAATAAATCCATGTCAACCTCATCTTAGGTTTTGAAATACTGATTCTCCACTTCAGGGGATAGGATTACAGTCCAACACAGCGATTAAATAAATTTACATTCACCTGCCAATTTATTAGGTACATCTAGATGAAACTAAAGCAGTGTAATTCAACCGCTTTGCAATAAATCTTATCTTAATGAGGATTATTTTGTTCAATTTTTTATTGAATCGGTCAAAAATGATGTTTGTTTTAGTAGTCTTTTTGGAGGGTGTAATATGTGAAGCTGTTGAACTGTACTAGGTTATACTGACAGGTGTTCCTAATACTTTGTCCATCACATTTACACGAATTAAGGGTTGGCAAA
>NW_019445998.1:0-1560 GCF_002814215.2 Seriola lalandi dorsalis
TACTTCTATGGCAAATAGATATGGTGTGATTCCATGTGCTGACCAGACAGAGGCGCTGTTGCTCTTTCTCCTGCTCAGCCAGAAGCAGTGACATCTGCAAGGCATGCTCCTCCTCCAGACGCCTTTGCATGTCCTCTAGAGCCTGAGCTCGCCTGTGGGTCTCCTCTGTTGATGTGCACAAACATGCACATGTAAAGTCACTTATCTTTTACCTTTTAAAATGTTTTACCACTTTCCTTCACTTTCTCTGCCTCTCTGTCACAAAATATTGCCTAAATGCTGCAGTAGAAGAAACAGTCATTTCAGTGGCTATGACAGAATTGAACTCTTTAGATTTTAGTAAATACAGTGTGAGAGAGACTCACCTGTCTTGCTGGCCTGTGTTTCAGGTGCATTTCTGAGGACTGCTGATGTGATCCTTCCATTGTTTGGCCCCTGAGGATCGTCAGGCTCCATCCTGAGTGAGGCCTGAGCCAAGTCAAGAGTCACACGGGGCCTCAGCAGAGAAGGTGAGGGATTCTCTACCTCATATGACTGGTTTAAGGGGGCTGCAGGGGTGCGCCGACTTGAAGCCATCCATGTAACTCCGGCCATAAAACGAGGGACTCTTTCCTGGCTGCGGTCTATGTGTTCAACTCCAGACGGGTAGGTATGCAACTGGCTGTCCAGAGTGTGGCAGCGCCGGCGAAACCCTGTAGCCAGATGGTCATGGTGTCCCATCGGGCTGGGCACTGAGGCACTAATGGGGCTACAGGTCTCATGCACTGGACTGCTACCACAGTGACTGGATCGACGATTGCTACTCCTGCTAACAAAACCCCCGCCTTCACTCCCCACTGAGCCCCAGTGATCGGAGAACTTTGTGGAACCTGTGAGAGCTTCTCCCCAATCTGCCATGCAAGCACCTTCCACTGACCTTCCTGGGCTTCGGGGGATAAGGTCTGCTGGGCCAATGGGAAACGAAATATGGATATTACCTGTAGAAACTGGGCGCGGTCTGCGTCTCCGTGCACAGGGACTAATGCTGGACTCTGGACTGGGGAGACGAGCATACTGGTCAGGTAGACTAGGTGAGAGGCAGCCAGACTGTTGGAGACTGGGGTCATACAGAGTTTGGTGCTGGATCTGGGTCTGAGGTGTGCCAATAGGACTGTGATGCAGGCTGAATCCGAACTCGACACCTGTGTCCCCCATGGGACTACAGCTCTTATTGTCTTTGTCAGAGACGGTCTCAGACGAGGCAGTCCCGGTGACGTTCTGGACAACTTTTGACCCCTGCTGACTCTGCTCTCTCTTCACATACTCTCTTGATTTCTTAAGAAGGCTGTCCAAACTAATGTCATCTTCTTCCTCCTCTTCCTCCTCACTCTCCTCTTTCCTGTTCACCTTCACTTCCCCCACTGCCTTGTAGCCATTGAGGGTGGGGGTCTCAGAGCATGGAGTGGCAGGCCGATCATTTGTCTGAAGCCCAAATCCAGCATCTCTGGGAAGTCCAGGTGAGTCGGTGACCAGGGTGTAGCCACTGACTGTTGCAGACTTAGAAACTGGCAGCTTGTCAAC
>NW_019445999.1:0-1473 GCF_002814215.2 Seriola lalandi dorsalis
CTGAGCCTTAAAACCAGCCGTCAGGACTTCTGTGACTTTGTGATGTCACAACAAAGCAGCCACCGCCCTCAGCCATGCCCCGAGTCCCGCCCACCTGGACCCACCATCCAACCTCGTGGGATTTCATTTCTCTGAGTGTTTACCTGAAATCTGCTCTATTTTTAATAGATCACTCAGAAGACAGAGGAGGCTCTGAGCCTCTCTTCTGATTGGCTGACTGACCTGTTGTTGCTGGAGCTCCAGAGAGAAGCCACAGAGAGGAGATGTAAAACTACATTGAGATTGTTTTTGGTTCTTAAAACCACAAAAATGTCTTCTTATGGATCAACACTTAGAATAAAACACAGGGGAAGTGTGAAATATGGACTTTTCAAGTAGAAAATGCACTGTTAAACACAGAGAGTTGAGCCTGGATACTGTCAGTGCCACTTTGCATTGTTTCCAGTTCATTTTCTACAGAGCTGTGCATTAGTACAGCGTCACAGAAAAGAGGACGACACACCTGCTCTCCACTCTCTGGTTTCTTGCTTTACACTGTTGTGAGTGTTAAATTAAAATTGACCTTTTCCAGCAGCACACCTTATTAATGGGGCATAAGGATGTAAACTGACGCTTCATCATTGTGGCTGTGACGCATAATTGTTCTGGACATGTGGGTGCAACACAGGTCACATTTTGAGGAAGACCTGACTGTAATCATACCGTTTATCATACGTAGAATGAGGCCAGATCTGTGTTAGTCAGCAACTAAAAGTGGTAATGAGCATGAAGGTTTATCTAATGGACTTCATCACCCACGTATGGTAGCATAATAACAGGCGGTCGTATATTGGATTGATATTGCAACTGTGTCTGTTTTAAGATGATTTTCAGCCAGATGTGAATGGTCGCAATGACCTTTCTCTCCCGCCGTCCTTTGACTCCTGTTCAATTACTATGGCCCATTCCCAGTTGATGCTGTGGCCAGTTTTGATCTGGTGTCAGATACTTGTTTACTGAGTGCAGTCTGTGACATGAGGTTGTAACCTGTGGAAGTCAAAATGGGATAATGTTTGGTAAATAGAGTATGTGTAGAGGCAGCTTCATTCCCTTTTTCTCAGGAGGCAGAGGAAGAGGAAAATAAACAACGGTTAGTGAGACTAATGATCAAGTAGATAATAACAATAACAATAAATATGCATAATATAAAGATAAACAGATAGACTATACTATAGATGAGGTCACTCACCTTTTTCTGTCATCAGTAAACAGCAGCTCAGGTGTCAGAGTAAGAGATAGAGTTATAAAAAATGGTTAGTGAGACAGACCAGTAATCTTTGAACTGCTAAATAAGTGAAATTATACAGATAAACAGGCATGTAGCTAGTATACACATTAGTATACATGACTGTCTCTGCATTATATTATATTGTAGGTCATTTTCTTTAACTCAGAGGCTCATACGCACCTTCTTCATCCACAGTTTACAGCAGC
>NW_019446000.1:0-1455 GCF_002814215.2 Seriola lalandi dorsalis
AGTTTACGTCACCATGGTTACTTAAATTGCTAAGAAAAGTCATAGCTCATTACTCGTGATCGAGCCGCATGTTTTGAAATATATTGTTATATTGTCTGGGTTTTGTCAAAGCTGCAGGACTGGTTATGCGCTGAAATTTAATACAGAAGAGGAGTAATAAGAAGTATGCAGGATTGTAAGCGTTCTATGCTTTGCATAGCAGGCACATAATGAAACAGGCACAGCCGTTACTTCATCCTTCGACTTGAATAATATTACACTTGAGGAAGTTACAGATGTTCAAAAACCTCAAGTTAGTTCTCTGATGGAACAAATTAAAAGTAATCTTTTCAGCCACATTGAAGTGGCTCAGGTCGTCTGTTTCTTCTGTCCAGCATTTTGCTTCCAGAAGGCAGATGTTGAATGAGGACCGACTGCTCAGGTCTTAAATCCTGGGTCTGCCTCACCTGGCTGGAAATGATCCTCCCCAATGATTAAACTGAGTCAGTGTTGTAGCCTCTCCCACATACACCAGCGCACTATGCCAAATCATCCATGTAAGAACAGGGTTTGTTGACGTCATACTTGGTGAGTAGTGGTGGGCGGTTCTGACAACAGCCATTATTTCCTGAGAAACTGATGAACATGTAGAAAAATGTTCTCTATCTCACAGTGTTGAGCAAAGTGATAAAAACGTCCTGCATCCACCCCTTTAACCACATCAGCACCAACATTTAATGAGTTCTTCTCTGGTCCCGGACCCAGGCCTCCACCAAGTCTGCTTCAAATCATTTCACTACTTTCTGTGTAATCGTGCTGACAAACAAACAAACAAAGGTGAAAATATAACCTTCTTGCTGAAGGTAACCAGAGTAAACCAGAAAACAGGGCATCTTACTAAAATCTGAACTGTCTGTAATGTCTCTTTCTGTCTGTGGTTGAGGTAAATTAAGGCCCTGTTCAGGATTCTTTCATACTGTTGTTGTTGTTGTTGTGACCACCACACTAGTTAAAATCAGTATCAGCGCTACCTAACCTTGTCCACTGTGGTTTTCTGTAAAAAACTCACTCAACACCTGTCTGTGATACGACGTTCCTCCTAGACAAAAGCCTGAATTGACATGAGATTACCAGCTTGAACCAAGTCTGTGCATACATACAGTATCCATTAGCCTTTTTGCTTTATCCACACTTTATCTGTCCTGCAGGACCGAGCTGACAGAGCAGTCCGCTACGCCAAAACCCAGGAGGAGGAGAAGGCTGCCAGGGAGGCCCTGCTGCAGGCCAGACAGGCAGAGCAGGAGGCCAGGAGGGAGGCTGTGGTCAGGGAGAGGAGGTAAAGAGTCCATGGAGACAAGGAGGACTCAGATTTAATCCTGTAAACATGTGCCTCCCTATGGGCCGGGCTTAACAGGTGAAATGGTGAAACAGTCAAATAGCAGATGAGATGGATGAGATGAAAGTGTAATTTAAAGA
>NW_019446001.1:0-1522 GCF_002814215.2 Seriola lalandi dorsalis
ACATCTTCACCGTGTGTTTAACGGTTTTTAACACACCACACATTTGAGTGTCAGTGTCCTAGGAATAAAAAAACCCCAATAAAAACATGTAGATGTTCAGATCCTTAGTAATGTCAAAATATATGTTGCCAACATAAATAAGTTGTTTTCTTTTAGGATCAATATGTTTGCGTTGCTCTCTGTGATGCAACCTGGAAAAAGCTGCAGTGGAGTCAGTCGGTCAGTCAGTCACTCAGTCAGTCAGTCAGTCGTGGGTTTCGCCTCCGTCCTGTTATTTTATTTTATTTTATGTTTTGGACTCAGTTTAGTTTCTCGTGTCTGAAATGTTGAGAAGAGGACAGACAGCAGACAGTCTGGTTAACAACCACCACAACAACCACCTGATGCAACTTTACACACATCCTCTGATTTCCCCTGTAAGATTCCTCCTCCTCCTCACAACCTTCCTCTGTAATAACACCTGTCAAACCGCCCTGACCAGTGGGAGTGCAGCCTCCTTCAAACCTTCCTCTGTGTTTTTATTGGATTTCTTCCTCCTCCAGCCTCCTCAGCGTCCAGCAGCAGCAGCAGCAGATCAACAGTCTGAACAGAGCTTCCTGCTCGCTCTTCTTCTTCCTCACCTCCTCCTCCACCTTCTCCTCCTCCCATTTTCAATTTGCAGTCACTCTCACTTCACTGATTTCAATCTCGCAGACATCCGTTCCATGTTCGTCCGCAGTGTGAAAAACATCTACAAATGCGTGTGCGAGTGGAGGCTCCGTGTGAACGTGTGATAGCCTCTGTCGTTAAGCAAATTAGCCTCATATAGTCTCACCTTGAGTCTCTCCGCAGCGAGCGGCTGCAATCAAACCAACATGCGTCCCTTTATTGGTAATGCATGTTACACGCCTGACATGCATGTGAGTGATTTGTCAGCAGTGCATTGAGGTGACTTTATACTCTGTCGTTTTGTAATTATCTGCTCAGGGTTTCCTCTGCTAGCCTGGAAAATAAGGGAAAAGCCTGGAATATTTATTATTGCCAGGTGAAAAAAACTCCAGTGATGGCGGCTCATATAAGCATCTGATCTCAGCAACCGCTCCCAACACTTCATTATCACGGCCATTAATCGGGAGTGGACGATTTTTGTCTACGCGTGAAAAGGAAAATGCACCATGTGGTCAAAAGTATATGGACACCAGAACATCACAGCTGTGTGTGCTGAACGCGTCATTCCAAGACCAGGGTCATTAATCTGCTGCTGTAACAGGCTCCACTCTGCTGGTTTCAGTCTCTGCACCAGATGTTGAACCTGCTGCAGGGATTCAGACCCATCAGAGCATCCGTGAGGTCAGACACTGATGATGGTAGTCCGGGTTCTGGAACACCCCAGAGGTGTTGGAAGTGGTTGAGGTCAGAGGTCAGGCCAGTGCAGTTCTTCCTCACTGAACTGGAGAGTGAATTTCTGACATTCTGATGTGCTCAAAAAGGAGTTGATCAGGTTGCCATGATTCTTCACTTACTACAGTTTATCCAGCCATGA
>NW_019446002.1:0-1620 GCF_002814215.2 Seriola lalandi dorsalis
GTGTCAGCTGGTTTCAGCCTATAGTGTCAGCTGGTTTCAGTCTAGTGTCAGCTGGTTTCAGCCTATAGTGTCAGCTGGAATAGAAGAAGTTTGAAACAGTGACTGAAACGTGGCCCATTAAGAGTACATGTTAACCAGCAGTCACTTCCAAGCTGCTGCTTTGCTGCTGCTGAAATCCTGATTGTATAACCACTATGACGTCTGACAACATCACCAAACACAGAGTAGATACACAGAGAGGGTAGAACTATGGTTACTCTCTTCTAAGTAGCAAAGGTTTGTCCAAGAAGTTACTAGATTTGATCCGAGGTGCATTTATCGAAAGAAAAGTCTCTAGATCTACTGACAAATGCTCTAAGTTGGCAACACTGAAGACTGTGAAAAACTGTTAGTGACAATTTATTTTAAAACAGCCATAGCCAATGTGAAAACTCCGACTAAGTCACTAAGCCACTGTTGTGGTTCAGCCAAAAACTAAATAGAAATTAGTGCATGTAAACTTTAGGACACCCAATTAAGTAAGTTCTCTCTTTGGCATGTATCACAGCTTGCAAACTGGCTAGCCTAGAGTCTTTCTGTCTTCACCCACTCTTCCTTCAAGTTGTGAGATATTGTAGGGATGTCTTGCACGTACACACACACACGTTCCACATTTACCCATTCTAATTCAATATTTATATTGTATCAATTTAGTTTTATGTTAATGTTTAACTCTCATCAGAGATGAATTCTCTACTACTGTCCATTACCTTAATGTTGCCCCCTTTTCCTGTGGGAGCTCTGTGTTGTAGCAGTCACTATGAAGATGTAAAATCTGGACATAATGCCACCATAGCTCAGAGTGATAAGGCTTCAGTTAACAATGCTAATTTACCATGCTAATTCACACCCTTCCTGAGTACAGTGAGGAAATTACCTAAGCAAATTTACAATTCAAATATTATGCCTCGTCGGTTTGTAAGCTGATCTGGAGTTGGATCTGGATTTATATATCATGGACCAGGACTGAAATATTGTTCGGCTGTAAAAGTTAGTAGATAAATGCAGTAACAAACTGAAATGAATCAGTTGAACTGAATGGTTCTAAAGTCCTCACATTAATGGAAGCTGATTGGCAGTTCCTCAGACGTACAGTAAATGAAGTGAAGTCAAAGCTTTCCTTATCGACTGCTACATACTAGTCTGACTGGGTGATGTGAATATAACGAGTTAAATTTTGGTACTGATGAGGTGCTTATTTTCTTATCTTCAGGTTGATATATATATATATATCTATATATATATATCTATATATATATAGATATATATATATACGGGTGGCAGATTAAAGGAAGAACTAACATAAAGTATCTTTTTAAGATATACAGTATGTATATGTTTCAACACATTCTGTTTTGAATGTGGACGTTGAAATGAAATAAGCTCCTCATACAGCCCACACATTCACCCTGCAGCGAATGTGTGGGCTGCAGAACAAATAACAATGAGCTAAAAGAGGTTAAAACCTTGGGTGCTAATGCATGGCTAATGTATATACATTCAGAAAACTCTAGCTACGTTTCCCTGTGTGACTGGGCACTGGGACTGCCACTCACCATGATGCACCACTCCCTTCAGGCC
>NW_019446003.1:0-1531 GCF_002814215.2 Seriola lalandi dorsalis
AAAACTACTGCAAAGAGATGCAAAATGACCACAAAGAAACAGTGTCATTTCTCGTCATTTTGTGTCTCTTTCAGTCTGGGTGTCTCTTTCCTACATGTCTTTGCCCATTGGATCATTGGGTCTTAATGTGTCCTTGTTAGAAGGTTCTAGGAAAGATGCTTCTTGGTGGTGGTTAACTGTATTGGCATTCAGTTTAGTAACACTATAAACACAACTGAGAATCACATTTAGGCAGCAAATGAAAAAATTCTAACTTCGATAAATCTGTATTTTTTTTTTTTTTTTTTTAAATTAGTATGAAGATCTTAAAAGAATAAGGAAAAGTGCTGAGTTTGTGGAGCTGCACAAAATCAGCCGGACCTGAAATACTAAATGAAGATCAATTCCATTATGGATATTCTCCTCACTAAATCCTAAAATGTCTGGGATGAGGATGTACAGATGTGTCTTTCATGGAGAAAAGACCCCAAAACGCCTCTGCCATAGATCAGAGTCAACCAGTTATTGAAAACAAGATCCAACAAAAACATTCATTGACTCTGCACTCCTGGTGGTGTTTTCATATTCTACACCAGAGCCAGCAGATGGCGCCAGAGCACTGTCACACTCCAGGTGTCCGGGTTCATCGGGTCCACTATGACACGGATTCCCTCCATCACTTGCTGTCCACTTCTGCTCTTCACAATTTCAGTGTATTGTGGCTTATTAGTAAAGTAGATTAACTGCGTGAGGCCTTGTGTGAGTGTGAATGTGCATGCAGCCATAATTAGGAATTAATCTTATCATTTCAAGGAAAATTTCAATTTCCCATGGGCGTATTAATTGTGTATACATGTAATTGGGCTGATTTTTCCCGCCTAAGTGGACCTCTTTTCTTTCCTAACTGAAAGTAATTGCATGCATATATAGTCGGGCTGAGGACATCGCCTAGCGACAGTGCATTGACGTGAAATGTAATTTGAAGGAAAAGCTACCTGAATCACCTTAACTCCCCACAGACCGTCCTAGAATAATTATCATCCTTAACTTTAACCACTGTGGATCATTCAGCCTCAAACCCACACCTCTGCACAAAAACACACCTTGTTTCCCGTCGCTATAATTTCCTCGGACCCCAATGCGCACATGGTTCATCGTGGAGGCATTTTCATGTTGCTGGCTACTTCTGCTCTGAGCATGAAATTAGTAAATCCAATAATTTGGGTTGATTTAGGAATGCAAGGGCAGACTGCAGGGTCATACGCACATAGGTAATCAATACTAATTACCATTTCATTTCTCCCCCCTTACTTTCTTTTCTTCTAGAATCACACGTTTGATCTCATTGGACTGATTAAAGGTTGCAAATGAAGGGTCCTCACTCCCAGAGTCTCATCAGAGGCCAACCACACGCTCGGTAACTTTGTCTTCATTTAATTTTACATTGTCTTCAGACAAAGCTGCAGCTCTAAGCTCGCAGTGAATCTCCAAAATAGCTTGCGCACATTGACCTTTTTAGATTAAAAGCAGTCGCTCTCTCTCTCTCTCTCTC
>NW_019446004.1:0-2424 GCF_002814215.2 Seriola lalandi dorsalis
CAAACAGGAGCAAATGTAGGATAAAAACAGGTGGGCTCAAGGTGCAGCCCACAATTACTTTGACTCACTGACTCCATGGCAACGGGATACCTCCAGCTTACATCACCCAACTGTCATCCCAAAACACAACATGTTTTGTGTTTTTCTAAAACAGAAATAAGGAAAAGTATCAAAGTAAGAGTGATATGATTTTTTTTTTATTTATTTATTTTGTAAAGCTCAGAATGTCCCACATATTCCCCTCTCCCCTCACTCTCTCTTTATCTGTTCATGTACAGATAGTTATGGTGTACCGTAAACCTGTAGCCAAACACTAAATCAACACAATACTAAAAATACTTCAGTAGTGAATGCAAGCAAAGAAATGAGAAATCCCTCTGTCTGAACACTTGTTGGTCAAACGGGAGAGTTCTTATTCTTTTCTTTCAAAATCCTGGGCTTATTCTTTTTGAATCATTTAACCAATTTTGCAATCATTGCAGTTTGCAGTTATTGTACTACAAGTATGCTAGAATTGCACATTAGTCCATAGCACAGTGTTCTTTGCTGCAAAGTTTATTGTAAACATTGTCTCAAAGTATCTATAAAGGCCACAATGGTTGTAGAGTTACAATACAGAGGATTACATACTGCATTATCTGTTATACTACCATGATTATGAAAAGCACAATCGCCAATAATCCTAATATGCCATTAGCTCTTTTGTCTTTATTTTTACTTTATTGTGTCTCTTCCAACTTTCCGAAACCAAACCAACACCCCTTGAGAATTAGCACAATGAGACTTGGTACATGCTACAAGATAATCTGCAATAGCTAAACTCACTACCTACATGAGGTGCCTAACTCTGAGCTGCATGACCTGCCCCTCTCAAGGGAAGAGATGTGAAATCACATGAAACCATTGGAGAGCCTTCACTTGAGAACTTTGTGTAATTTGTGTCCATCTGTATGAACGTACTGTTGTTGTGCAGTAACATGAAGTGTAAACAACTCTGCAGTCCGCCAGTCCAAGAATTGACGAGTGTCCAGACATGAGACGACAGCCGACCCTTTATTGTTTCAGTTGCCCACTCTTACAAACAGCAGGAAAATGGAGACGCAGTCAGCGCCGAGGGACCTGAGGTCAGTAAGCAGTGTGTTATGATGGTACTGTAATTGTTTATTGATTTACAATTACATAGTGTTTTGTGTGTTTAGGTTTCTCTCTCTCTCTCTCTCTCTCTCTCTCTCTCTCTCTCTGTGTGCGTGCGTGCGTGCGTGTGTGTGCTCATATTTGTGGTTTAGTCTTGAATGTCTCAAGTGTCCAGTTTCAACTTCTGTGCTCTGACTGCAGCCTGTAATATCAGCTTGACAGATATACACCACATGGAAGTAGTGGAAGGTAAAGCATTTTAACTACAAGTCAGTTACACACACAGCTAACTAAAATGCTAATGACTGTATTCTGGAAGATATCCAAGAGCTCAAATGTTCAATACTAGACAACTAACTGAGCTCTAACTGACAACTAATGGCATCAAATGCAAGTAAACACACAGAGACATGCAATGCATACAGTCTGTACTCATGATCTATATGTTACAGTATACTAGGCATCATACAGTCTGACTTGCTGGTAACTATTATTTATCCTAAGTATTGAGTTATAGACCTTTTAGTTGATCACAAATTGTTTTTTGGTTTTATTTTCATGCCCCACAGATTAATGACTGAAAATAAAATCACAGTTTTCTGTCATAGTGAAATGTATTACCAATGAACAGCACAAAACTACTGGTGTAAGCAGACTTAGAGGAAAATGTTTCATGGCACTGAAAGAAGATCCAAAGTGCATTTGTAGTCTACCTTTTTGTCTGTTGTGGGTGTTTTAGTTCAAACACAGTCAGGTGCAATGTTTTTGGCAAATGAGGTGGAGCTTTAAAGACAGTTTTAGACAACTGAATACAAATCATATTCCATATACTTCCTCATAATTATCCACAGCACATTATAGGACTGTAGCTGTCGGCTTCCAGTTACTTCAGTACAGCATTAGATGATCCATCACAGTGACTGTTGGTTGACTTCTTCCTGTGTAAGTTTCATTGTTGTTGGAGTTTAATGCTGTTTCAAGTGGTTGAAAAATCCCTTATTACTGTAGGAGGTGCAGAAACGACATGAAAAGACCCAGTGATGTTGGTGTCGACCACTGATGAGAAATGTGTTGTTGTCATTGCTGCTGTTGTTGTAGCTTCTTAAAGTACAGATCAGATCATGACTGTGCATAGGAGTCACAGAGCAGTGGGTGTTTCCTGCTGTATGAAAATCAATCACAATACCTGCGATCATTTATAATAACAATGTAATACAGATCCAGTCGTTCATCCACTGCAAACAGGAAGAACTAATAGCTAATTCAACAGAGGGCGGGGGGGGGGGGGGG
>NW_019446005.1:0-1547 GCF_002814215.2 Seriola lalandi dorsalis
TGTGTCTGGACAGACATGGATGTAAAGTGTAACTTGACTGGGTGTTGGAGGCATACAACCAGTGACGTGGTGATTGATTTCTGCCATGTGATAAAGGTCTGAGCCTTAAAACAGGAGTTCTGTAACTTTGTGATGTCACAACAAAGCAGTCACTACTCTCAGCCATGGCCCCAAGCCCCGCCCACCTGGATCCACCATCCAACCTTGCCGGATTTGGTTTCTCTGAGTGTTTACCTGAAATCCGCCATATATGTATTTTTTTTTTTTCAAATACTCAGAAAAAACAGTCAGCCAATCGGAGGGCTCCGAGGCGCTCTTCTGATTGGCTCACTGACCTGTTGTTCTTAGAGAGAGAAGCCTGAGAGAGTAGATGTAAAACCACATTGAGAAATATATCTTTTTATGGATTACCAACTTCAAATTAAACGCACCTTGTGAATCTTTCCTTCATGTCAGCCACAAAAATAAGATTTCAGAATAGACGGCTGTAGACATCCACCCATAGATTTTTTTGACACAGTGTCAAATTAGTTCAAACAAGTCAATATTCCTCAGTAAGTGGAGCATATTTTTCACATTTTTTATCATTTATTTATAATTTACATTTTTGATGGTCAGAGGTGCCTCACAGTCTCACAGTGGCTCAAGTTACACACGACTTTATTGCTAATATTCTCTTAATTAAATGCATTGATGCAAGTTATGGGCTCATAAATGGACAGTGAACCAGGAGAAGCAATGTTCCCATAACAAATGTAAGTTTGAATAAGGGTCATTTATTCCCATATCATCGGATGCTGTATTGTTGGTTTTTAAAAGTGCAGAGCGAGATGCTCAGTGTGAGGAGCTGACACTGTGAGAACCTTCGAGACTTGACGGTTAGCTGGTGAGAGGTGAATCTATGATTGGAAGAAGGCCTCACATTCACCTTGTCCTTTTCATCACCACCGTGTTTGCTTGTTGTTGGTTTTTAAGGATTGATTTTCTGACATCGTAGCTTGTTATGTGTGCAAATAGTGCTTGTCAGTTGGCGCTCAAGCTTTGGATTGTCCAGAGCTTCACGCCGGCTCGTTACTGTGTGAGTCTCAGCTACATCCACAACTACAGAGGTTGAGATCGGGGCAGACCCTGGGTCTGAGCGTGACGTATTGGCTCAGAACCGCTAATCAACTGCTGCCACTTCAGGTGAGTCAATAAAGTATTCCTGCAAACACCTCAATCCAAAAGAAACACAAAGCGAAACAAACAGAAGACATGACGAGATAATGAAGTAGAGTCAAAAAGCAAATCAAACAGCTCTGAACAGAAATGCATTCCACATGATTGAAAATGTTGTGGTGACTTAGTGGGAGAAAATATTGTGTGTTTGTGTTCGCTTGACAAGACGTCAAAACAATTAATCACGTGCACTATTAATCACTTCAATCACAGCTGGGCTGTTTTTTATACCAGCAGCAACCCTGTGATTGAATCATGGATTTGAGTCAGCGTTAAGGCTTTTCCTCTGCTACCAGCTCATTTAGAGCAGAAGGTAGCTATGAATCAGC
>NW_019446006.1:0-1777 GCF_002814215.2 Seriola lalandi dorsalis
TATTAATATTAAATTTGATTTATTATTATTATTATTATTTTTTAATAGCCTTTGTAAGTAACACTAAAGCAGTTGTCATCTCCTCATAGTTTAAATTTTAAAGGATAATTCCTGTAATATTTTTTACTTCTTACTGTCAACAAATCGCATGAAAATCCCAAAACCAGTAATGAACTCATCCACTGTATTTAGATATTAGGTTTTTGATATCCAAACGTAGTGTAGGCGATACCACGACAGTTTACTTCATGTTAGTTAATGTAACCACAGTTACACTTTACAGTGTTAATGACATCATTGCTTAGCAGTGTTTCAAACATGTTAATATTAACTCTGACATTGGTAACTTGTGTTTATATACATTTTTAAATATTACATATCATGTAAGCTCTATCTGACAGTGCTCTTTATTTTTTTGTCAACCCCCACTACATCTTATGGTAAACAATACGATCATGTTAAGTGTTGATTCAGATTCATGTATATATCTGCAGCTGTGAGTTCAGCAGAGTCTTTTCTGTTTGTTTAAGTAGCTCACACTTTATTTTATTTTTAAATACAATTAAAGAAAAAACAGCTTATGACATCTATATGACCAGACTGTGAAGGATACACATCCCGACCACAAACGCCCCGATAGTCAGGCCGGTCAGCAGGTTCCGCCTGCGGAGCCGCGCTGCGTTTTTCCTCCAGTAGTCGAGCTCCTGTGGGCGGCGGAAGAGGTTGTTCTCTGCCGCTGTTAGCACCCGTTTCGCGGATCCTTCTGCTCCTTTCTCCGCCATGATTTGTTTGGATAATCAGCTGCTCGGGAGCGATGGTCGGAAGTACTCTCTGACATGACCCGGAAGCCGTCTTTCACTAAAGAAAAACAAAGTGCATACTGCCACCTACTGTACTGGAGTGTGTAGAATCAGTGATTATGAATTGAAATTACTATCAGATTTTAAAAATCATATCCTACTACTGAGCTCAGCTCAGCCTTTGTTATCTTGTAGCTGTTTGAAATTTCAATGAAGGCACATCCTTAGTAACTTTTGAGTGGAAATTACACATATAGTGTGATTTTTGTAGCTTACTGTTTTATAGACACGTTTTAGCAAAGAAACTTGGGAAAGAAACTTTTAGCCGTGCCGGGTTGTGTGTTTTCTCTTGCGTGAAAAGGCAGCAGAGGGAAACCGCTTGATTTGGTGCCTCTTCACCTTCCCGAGGAGCTGGACTCAGGCCGTCCTGACCTCCAGCTCAAACTGCGAGACTATGTCACCAGAGAGTCTCGTGTCACAGTTCAAGATGAAGCAACATGTGTATCTGAGCTCCATCCACAAAGATGAGCTCTGTTCACAGAAACTGAAAAACTCATAGTCATGTCTGTGCCTGCTCATCTCTGTGGCCTCATCAGAGCGGACCTTCTCCACCTTGTGAAAACATAGCTGCAGCAACACCAAGACCAGAGACAAATTCACCTCTCCTTGATACATGTCCACACTGACATTTTGAACTCATTGGACATCCATGCCCTTATGAAAGACTCTCCACAACACCTGAGCACAAGGCCACATTTGGATTATTATTATTATTACTGGAGCACCTGGCCTGCAGCTTAAGGTAGTTTTTTGGTTTAAGCTGCCGCCGAGCAGTTTAATATTCAGTTGTCAAGTACTTTTAACATCACACTGATATACCTTTGTTGAGAAAATGTGCATATTTGTGTGTATTTGGATATGTTCTTGTGTGCCGTGTGCAATAGGCTTTTATGTCTATAGTGAACCTCAGAAAAAGG
>NW_019446007.1:0-1617 GCF_002814215.2 Seriola lalandi dorsalis
TCTCGGCCCAGGCGGCTCAAGTCTTTGACATAGCAGCCCTGATGGAATACACAAGATTCCCGGAATAACCGAGCCCGGAAAACACCACACTGATCCAGCAGGTCCGTCACAGGGTCTGCATACTGATGGAGGCCAGGGGGGAGATGTATGGAGTAGGTGAGGGAAGAGCAGGGATGTGTAAGGCTGGGCTAGTGAAGCATTTTCTACATATGGTGGATATTTACTCTAAATAGCTAAAGTTACAACACCACACATCCAAAATCTGCTCATCTGGAACAGGTTGCACCAGCTATTCATAAATCCATTCCTAACTGTGTCTTGTAAAGTCATCCCTAAGATCTTAGTAAATATACATTTTAGCACCTAAAACATATGATTTACCAAACTGGGTTGCAGCATTTACTGTGTTTCATGTCTATGCAGTATGGATGAGAAATATGTGTGTTAGTGTTCAGTAGTAATCATGCAGTTCAGAATGAGTGGGAAATATATGATTATGCTAACATAAGTTGCGCTATTTAGTCATTTAGTCTGACATAATTAGCATAATGTTTGGTAATACGAGGTATGTTGTGTTATATTTAATTTAAAATCTTCCATCATTGTTGAATAGCATTTTTATTCAGTGTTTGGTCAGATATATCTTTACTCTAAAAGTGTCATATGTTAGCAAACTAACATAGCTTTGCCAATCAGTTTCAGTTAGCTGTGTAAGTGTAAGCCTCCACTTCAAAATCAATTACGATATAACTAAGTCTGAACTTATGAAGAGCTGTTGCAACCAAGCACAGAAACAAACTACGGTTGTAATCAAACGTGAAGAAGGTGTCTGCCGAGGTTACTAACAGTGTGTTAAACAGCCTCTCTCACAGTAAAAGAAGAAACTAAAAGGCAAGAGAAAGCAGAACAACATCTGATAGATCAGACATTAAATATCAGACAAAAGACACTTCGTGCTGAATAAAATATGAAGATCTTATTTCAGTATCTATTTCAGTATCTGATGTACCTTAGCGAGACTGGCTGTAAACAGCACACATTCAAATAACTCTCCCATTCTTTGCAGGAACTCATCCACATACGGCCTCTTCAGTACATACACCTGTAAAACAAAGAGACCGTCAATAAACAGTTCAACCGACAGGGCTATTTAAATGTCATTTAATTTAATTTCCTTGCATTTAAACTTTTTTTTCCCCATCCGTTAGCTGCTAATAGCCAGTTCCTGAAACAAGTAATCAAGAATAGGCCGTGCCAGTGTTAACCAGCCTATCCTGGATTACTTGAACCAGGCAGAGGCCCACAGAGGATTCCTTACCGGCACATGGGGTCCCAGGACTCACATTTCTGAGTTAATTACATTTCCACATGTCCAAAAGTGAGAGGCTCTACACCAGAGTTGAACAAATGGTCCAGTACACGTTGCTGGTTAAGCATTTTTCAACATATTCTTCACAGAGACAGTAATATATACTGTATCACTTATTAATGGAATTTTAGATGAACTGGGCTGAAATGACTAATTTTCTTGCCGATGCATCCACTTCTACTTGTTCTACTGTATCCTTTTTCTACCCAACATCTGGCCAGTAGAGGGCTCCGTGCACCCGTCATTGA
>NW_019446008.1:0-2418 GCF_002814215.2 Seriola lalandi dorsalis
TTATTATCCCATGTTGTACACAAGATTTTTTTTAAACTTGATCTATCCCTTTAAAAAAAAAAGAAGCAAAAATAAAAAACGAAACCTACAAACATGGGCTATTGTGTTGTCTTAAATGGTTTGATTATGGTTTGAGTATGGTAATAGTTTGTCTGTAACTAGATCTGCCTTCTTTTCAACTCATCCCATGAAAAACAACAAACAGATTCTCCTGAAAAGAATTTGTGAACAACAAGTGAAGTAATTGGAGGAAGTGTTAGATTAGATAGAAAACTTAAGAGAGCTGAGGTAATTCACCATTGACTTGAGCTGCAGGAAGAGAAGAGGGAGATGGGAGGCGAAAGATGTGGACAGAGAAGAGTGAAAAGTCAGAGAGGAGAGAGAAAGAGATGATGATGGACAAAAGACACAGAGACAGCAAAAACCTTAGTTCTCCATTACTTCTCATATTGCCCTACCCTTTTTTGCAATGCTCACCCATCCGTGAAAGTGCTCAGGTTCAAAGGAGACGAGAGTCAGAAAAGTGAGAGATCCAAATCTCTGGACACTGAAGATACTCAAAGTGAAAGATAGAGAGAGGGACGGAAGAAAATGGAAAGAGTGAGGAAGGCAGGGCAACGTGGATGTACTGAAAAGGCACGCAGGCACAGTGAGAATGATATCACAGAATCCCCCTCTACACACAATGAATTGCCATATTAATGCCAATTTTGTCTATAGCCTGTGTAAAATGTGGTCAGACATGGTCCCAGATAAGTCAGGCAAGATGGATGTTATATTTATGTAAGGTACAAGATGATAGATGATACAGTACTTGGCAGATCAAAAACTCTAGTGGCAGGGTGCTAAAGCTTCGTTTTAACCTTAATTTGTATCTTAATCTTGTTTTCCCCCAGTGGAAAACTCAAAGACCCACAAATATGCAGAAAACTGTCACTCTAAATAAAAGTTTGTACAAAGTAAGTAACACAATCCCCTGTGTCTCTGTTCAACGCAGATTGGCCAAAGTGCTACTCACATAATGTGAAAGGATATTGAGAAAGCACCACCTAACATGTTGCGTGCTTGACCTGGGAATTTTAGGACTTTTGTTTATGCAGTGTCATATGAAAAAAAAAAAAAATTTCAGGTGTTTCTGAAGAAATAAAATGCAGGAGTAGCTTATCAGGAGATGAGACTGATTACCCTTCACACATGACATGACATGGAAAATCTGTGAGAATGGATGGAGGCGTGAAAGGGGGCTGGCGAAGGAGGGAAGAGTATGGCAGGGAAAGATGCACCACAAGAGGGCTCTGTGTCTGTCACAGATAGAGGACACACAGGCAGACTAAAGTCTCTGCAATGTGGGAGCTTTTCCCATCAAACACATGTAATGCCAGCTGAACAAGAGGCCCGACTAATCAACTCAGATGTAGGTGTCCCTGTGTGCAGGGTCTGATCCAGGCATGCTAATAGAGTGCCAGGAATTACTGGATTAACATGACAAAGGCCTCCTCTGATCCTCAAAGAAAGACCAGATAGGAAAGTGGTAATCCTCAAACAGCTCAAATTAAACCAGGCTGTGTTTCTAAAGAGATGTTACATTTGTGTTATCTGTGTATCTGCAACATTATGGGTTTTTACCTGAGTTTTTACCAACAGGTACTAAATTAACTGAAAATGTCTGTTTTCATTCAAATTCAAATAATTCAAATAATAATGTTTTCAATCTCTATCTTTGTTGTTCTTTCTAACAGGGACGATGCACAATGGTTGACATTTCTCCAAATGTGGCAGTGTTAACCAAATGACTAATGTTCAGCACTTCGTTGACCCGATGGTAAATTATCCAATAAATAACAGTGAAGCAGAGGACAATTCAGAATCTATAAGTTATCTAAGTCCACCTTTTCAACACACAATTAAGAAAGTGGCATAACTTTGAAGACATTACCTCCTTTAATTGCATTAACATATAGAAAATGTTCCTCAAAGACATTTTCTTCCAGTTCCTAAAGAAATTTGACTTTTGACACGTGTCCAGTACACTCAGTGCACTCTCAGAGATCATATGTGGTGAGCAACGTGCACTCAGACACTGGATCTCAGCATTTTGGAACATGAGGCAGAATAGTCCGCCTAGTTTAAAGTGATGACAAGCTGAAAAAGCAATAGAGGGGCAGAAAGGAGTCAGAAAGAGAGAGAGAGATAAGGAGAAAGAGCGAGAGAGAGAGCTAGCAAAAGCAAGAGATGACAGAAAGCGAAGCAGAGGTCTGTTTTTATTGGGCTGTTTCTGGAAGCAACAAATGTTCCCTTAACTTTACAGGGGAAAATTCTCCCACAAAGATTTTTACAGACTATAGCACAGAAGAGAAGAGAAGAGAAGAGAAGAGAAGAGAAGAGAAGAGAAGAGAAGAGAAGAGAAGAGAAGAGAAG
>NW_019446009.1:0-2165 GCF_002814215.2 Seriola lalandi dorsalis
ACTATGCAAGTACAGATATATATACTATATATATATATATACTGTATATATATATATATATATATATATATATTTTAATCAAAAAGTAATTCACAGACCCCACATAGTTTGGATGATAATCATGTTTCAGTTCTCACAGAATCAGGAAGTCATGAAGTATCCAGGTGATAAAACAATGCTAAGTTTGATTTGTGATCTGTTAGAGGGGACTCAGGATCTCCAGGACCCCAAACAGAACATTAGGGTTAACTCTATTTCCATTATAACCTTCTTAACTGTAATATTTGAATCATATTAGTTTATATTTTGTCTCTGCTCTAACAGTTAAATTATATATCTTCATGAATCGTTGGAGCAGTGATTGGCTCTGTATCACATACCAAAATAGGAAGAGTTTTACAGAGATAATTCTTATTTCATTTGAGAACTTCACTATTTATTTATTTATTTTTCCAGCATTGCCACAGTGAAGCTTGTTCGCTGATAAATCTCAAGACAGAATCTTGACCGCTCCTTTTGCTGCCACACAAGAGAAACACATTATCTCTCTTGCTTGAAGGGAACTTCCTCTGCCATATATCTGAGAGGAAATCTTTTCTGGGTGTCTCACACTATTATAGAGGTGGGAGTGGGGAGTGTGTGTATGTGTGTGCGTGTGTGTGTGGGGGGGGTGTTCGGGTAGAAAGGGTGGCAGGCGACTTGGTGGTCCAGTGGACTGGAAAACGCTGCCCCCTGGCAGAAAGTTAGCGCGTGGCTTTATCGGCGCTGGAGCTAATGTGGCCACTGGCTCATTAGAGCTCTGATGTAAGGAACACTGCGTAACGCCAAGTGCCTCAGCCCAAAGAGTTCCAGAAAGGAAACCACTGAGCACAGTGAAGACAAGTCAAGACTACCCTCTCCCTCATCTCCAAAGACAAATCCCTCAATTCGGGTTAGACGTTGTCACTGATGAGAAAATGGGCTTCTAAAGCACTGAGGGCACAGACAGAGATGCTTTCATAGTGGAAGAAAAAAAGCACTGTGTATCATTCAGTCACACGCAGAGCATTCACAGCCTGCCACAACAGGAGCTGCTGACAGGTTGGTCATCAATGAAAGGAGGCAGAGAGATAGAGAGAAAGAGAAATAGACAGAGAGAAGAAGGGAGGAAAGAATTGAGAGAAAGAAAGGGGCTGACAGGCTCAGCTCCCCTCCTCCCCTCAGCAATCAAGGAGGTGAAGATACGGAGGGGAGGAGGAGGAGAGAGCGTAGGACCTATGCTTCCAAGCTCAGCTGCACGTCAACCCAATCATTGTATCACACAAGTATTTAAATTGACACGATGTATGCTGTGTATGGTAGTAGATCTTCACAAATGTAGTCCAGCTGACTCAGTACTGCCAGCATGAGATGTTACGCCTCGGGCATTTTGACATATTGCACACTTGGAATCTATAATGTTTTTTGGTTGATGATGGAAATGAAGCCTTTCAAATAACAAGTCACACAGATAACTATTATTATGTTAAGTAGGATTCACAAGCACAATGTGAATGGTTGTGCAACTTCAAAACATTTCACGTAACCTGGTTAGATGCAAGTATAAAAGAACTGGAGCATTGTGTTTCAGCATTCAGCCTCAGACGTGAAATATAATCATTTGGACTTGTGGATTTAGTTAATTTGCATGAATGGCTCTGGTGCACAAATAACCATTGTTAACCCTAATTGTGACCCCCCCATATTAAGTGTTGATGTGTGCATGTATGCGTACAGGAGGCAAAGAATAGAAAATAAATACAGTCACTCTGAGGACAAAATGTGGTTGCAGGGAGGCAGAGAGGGAGGTGGAGGGGGAACTAGCCCCGCTCATCTCCTCTCATTTTCTGTCCGCTACTACCCAGCAGAGTTTCTATGGCAACCCCTCAAAAAGCGGTGTGCGGTGAATTGTGGATTTGAGATGCGCTGTCTGATTGCGCTGTGTGGAGGAGATGGCTGGCTCTTTCGTCAGCCTTCCTCTGTAAGAGGAAATTGGTGGAGAGCTCCAATGAAACAGCACTCCATATGCTTTCTTTGATGTGTGTGCCAGCCTTTGGTTCGACAGCACGTGAGTGTGTGTGTGTGTGTGTGTGTGTGGATGCTAACCAAAGCTTTACATTAGAATCTAGTGCCCCCTGCAGAGCTGC
>NW_019446010.1:0-2043 GCF_002814215.2 Seriola lalandi dorsalis
TCATTCATTACTCGGGGATGTGAAGGGGCAACGAATGGACACGGAGTTAAGATGAAATTGCGTGCTGTGTGCATGAAAAGTGAAAGTTTGCTTTCCCTGGCGGCTATTTTGAGGCAGAGAGAGTACATTGTGAATTAATAGTGGCGAGGTAGAGGATGGTAAACAGCTGCAGCTTTCAAGCCCAGAAGTTTAATTTTGTCAATCATATTCCAAGTTTTATTACTCCTTAACAAAAAACATATCCTAACTTAAACCAGTCTGAATTGCCTATTACCTATTTGTAAGTTTTGCTATTGCTACATAGCTAATTTTAGCATTCACAGCTGTTTTCTTACCAGTCTGGAAAAAACAT
The DNA here is from genome assembly GCF_002814215.2 of Seriola lalandi dorsalis. Classification (NCBI taxonomy): domain Eukaryota; kingdom Metazoa; phylum Chordata; class Actinopteri; order Carangiformes; family Carangidae; genus Seriola; species Seriola lalandi. The sequence goes on from NW_019446010.1 coordinate 353, forward strand.
GGCGATTTCAGCATCAAACTTTATCACTTTACTGACCAAGAGCTGTTTCCAGTGGCGGAAAGCAATGCCAGTGTTGACTCATGTCTCATGTCCTTATTCTACTGAAGTTAGCATGCTAACCAGCTAGCTAGCAGATAATGACTCACTGTAGCCTCAAATCTGTCCTGAAGTCGTAGCGCTGCTCAGAAGACGAATTATAACCTCTTGTCTTGTAAAAGCAACGATGGGCGAAGCTCTTGTCGAGTGACAATCACCACCAACTGCTCCCGGCAAGAAGCCACGTTAGGCATCAGAGAAAGATTACAAATAATAGCCCTTAGTAGAACTACTACTCACTGTTGATTATGAAAACATTGTAGTCACCAAAAGAATGGATGAGATCTGAAAACACGGTTACGGTGGTATTGCTAACGGTTAATAAAGATTATACACTACAAACTTTCTGTTGTGCTTCTTACATACATATATATATGTATATATATATATGTATACACACACAGTAGTCATTAAAATAGGATAACTCCACCCACTCCACCACCTTTATGGTGATGTTAGGTAATGTAATTCTTGACAGAGGAGTGTAATCTGTACTCAGTGGAAGTCCACAAAATACACATTCAGATTCTGTACTTGTTTCACAACAACACACTTGTGACTAGAACTGAAGCTGCTACTTGCCTCCGGATTGAAAGTGCTGGCGTATGCCTTCCCAGATATGACCCGTGGCAGGCAGAATATAAATGCACTGAAGAGGTGTTTTAGATGTTGGAAGCATAAGACACACTCTTCAGTTTGATGGTTGCAGATGTCTACTCAACCATCTGCCTCACACACACACATATTCAGCATCTGCCTCTTAACATGAAAAAGATTTCTGAGCCCCCCGCACTACTGAATACTCTCAAACAATTTGACTTGCCTGGAATATCTTATTTGATTTGTTTTCTAATCCATGCAGTGCAGTAGATGGGCTATTGATTTAGTCTTGATGCGGTGACAGTATCAATAAAGGGCCAATACTAATATGGCTCAGAAAATAGAGAGCCTGGATGGAGCAGCAGTTATTAATATCATTGCTACCGAGCTCTCCAGGTCCTCAGATATGCTTGTTAGCATTTCGGCTGGTAATAACCCTGACAACCGCCGCTGTCTGCGCACCTTAGGGGGTCTGACACGAGGCCCGCTGCCATATTCTTATAACCCAATCAACGTTGGCCCAGAATCCCTCCATCAGAGCGCTGTTGTGTATAAACCAGCTGAGAATCAGTGAAAAACCGTCAGTAAAAAAGAAAGATTAAGAAGGAGATTGTTTATTAGAAAGTGTAATGTAATCAGCGAGGGAGGGAAAGAGACCTTCTTGGGAAAGAGTGGGGAGGAGTGTCCGGCCCAGACGTTATCTGATAGCGATTACAACGTAGCTGTCCTCTGTTAAGTTATGGCTGAATAAGAGCTGCTCTTTTGGTTGCAACACGATTCCCAGGCCCCAGTCCTCCTCCCTACAGGATGCAGAGGTCGACAACGAGTTCATAACACGACCTTTCAAACGGCTTAGTCAGCACACACTCCCCTGACCTGACCTCCACCCCACCCCCCTCCCCTCCCTCATGTCTCCTTCCCTCTTTTCTTTCAGAGGTTTTTCAGGGGCCATCTCTGATCCCAGATGAAACAAAGATACCACATCCTCCGCCATC
>NW_019446011.1:0-1526 GCF_002814215.2 Seriola lalandi dorsalis
TGTGTGTGTGTGTGTGTGTGTGTGTGTGTGTGTGTGTGTGTGTGTGTGTGTGTGTGTGTGGGGTTGTCGTATTGAATAAAGGCTGAGCAATGAGGAGACACATCAGAGGGACAGGGCTAGAAAGAGAGAGAGGCAGAGAGGTGGGTGTAAGCAGAGGGACAATACAGTGTCTGTTGATGATACACAAGCGGAAATACAAACTCATACATTTGCAAAAAGATATGAAAAGAAATATATGAATTTTCTTTTAAATTATTTGTCTCCATTACAGAAACCAACAGTTGTAAGCTGCTATTTTTCTTCTAGTGTTGCCTTGTTAGGTTTCTCCTGAATCATGTGCTTTAAATCTTTGTTTTAATTTAACATAATCCCTGTTAAAGAAGAGAAAGTGTTGTTGATTTATTGTGATGGGTAGAAGGGCAGGATTCATGTAAAAAAATTGTGATGGCTTTATTGCTTTAATTTCATGCTCACACCTGCCAGTGCAGGATGAGGTCATTGTTGAAGATTAATTTCCAGAATTTAGCAGGAAATGAAAAGAGTTCAGCTGGGCCACAGTTCAATAAGCAGGCTGTGAGAGTGCACTGTGTTCACACTGGAAAAGCAACAGAATTAAAAGGGGAAATGAGCCCATGTCACACATGAGGTCTTGCAGAGAATGTGAAAAAAAGTTGTTGGAGTTGGGTCTGAAGACTATAAGCTTTGATACGTTATAAACTGTCATTTACAAGTCTGAAAATGTTATAGAAATACAACGCTTAACTGGCGGAGCACTCAAAAACTATTGCTATGCATCAGAGCTAGGCCGTTAAATTAGCCAGGCAGAGCTAAGAGTAGATATTAGCTTATTGGCAGTGACATTACATTACATAGTTTGTCCACCAGAAACTTCTGACAAGTTGATTTTTCAATCGTAAAATGTCCCACTCAGTAATAGTTTAACTATTTAATAGTATGTAAAAGTGTTTAAATTTAGCTGCCCTTAAAAATATTAAAATGCATCTTTCACATTAATGCATCAGTGATAAAAATATATGTGATAGATATAACACTTTTAATGGTGCCATTTTGCATAATAAGTACTTTTGATTCTGCTGGTAATACGTTTGAGCTTTTACTTAAGCAAAAGTTTGAATGCAGGACTAGAGGTTCCACACAGATGGTTGTTGTTGTCATGGCAAGCGGTGGCCACCAGATGTCATAGTGAAGTCTTCAGTTCAAACAGGAAGTGTTACAGTAAAACTATTAAAGCTTGTCCCTCAGAGAGTGACAGCAAAAGAGAACAGCTACATGAATTGAATGTGTGTGTGTACGTTACTTTACAGTGAGTGTGTGTGTGCCCTTCTCCACAGAGAATAACCATAATGAATAGCCCTGAACACAATCCTTGAATGTCTGTGCTTCTACACGGATGATACAGTTATAATTGTACTGGGCAAACTGGCTCACATTGGCATAATACACACACACACACACACACACACACACACACACACACACACACACACACACACACACACACACAC